>NW_019524912.1:79151-111386 GCF_002814215.2 Seriola lalandi dorsalis
CACTAATTTGTTTTGATTACATTACATTTATAATAAACCATAGCATTTACCATTTGCAATTCACTGTAGGTTACCAGACGGCTATGGGAGATTGAGGAAGATTTACCATGTATGGTAGACCGTCCTGGGTTGGAGCCGCTCTGCCTCAATGTGTTCTGCCTGCAACATGTACCGCACTGACTATGGTCCTTTACGGTTGAGAGGAATACACCAGTACGTTTTGCTTCTTTGTAAAATCATAGTTTCAATCTAAATAAAAGATATTAGGCAGTCTTGTTTTACTTCAGTGCACATAATTTTACAATGGTAATAACACACCATAAATAGAGTAACACACCCTCAAATAAATTAGTTTAGCTGCTCTTTGATTTGTAAAGTTCTTCTATCAGCAGATAATGTGCATATAATATATGAATTCAGAGGAGTCATTTCTTTAGTAACAATCAAGCATTTATTTACATCAAATGAGGGACTTATAATCAGTGATAATAAAAAAACTGTAGGATTCACTGGATCCATAAAAAAAAAATTGTGAGACACATCATAGATATATGTTTGCAAGACTAAATGCCCTGTCCAGTTGTTTTAGTCGGTACAGGTATCTAGCCTCTAGGAGCTTTGTGAGCTGGTGCTGGGGCTTCCATGGTCACAGAATCTGGGTCGTCATTCCAGCCTGCGTGGTCCTACACATCCATGCAGAGTTTCCTGACGCCACAGGCCAGTACGTGGGTTTTAGACTGGACCATGATAGAACCGGGACACAGAGCTGGATATGACCTCCTCCTTCTCAGGCCGCTTGAACTGTGCAGTGAGGTCCTCTGGGATGGGGATGGCCACAGCAGCTTCTGTGTATGGTCCCGGGTCAACAAAGACTTTTTCTAATATGAGGTCCACCACATTCCCTGTTTGATAAAACACAAAAGATTTTGTTTACATTTTTCACTTTTTCTTTGTTGTTTTTTACAAAACAATGATTTGAAGTCTGTTTCTAACTACTTCCTGACATTTTCTTTACTGTATTTTGTTGTTGATGGAACGGTCATAACATTATACGTGCAATACTTAATACAATGTGTACAAAACATTTTTTGGTTGAAATATAAAATAATATAACACTTATAGAATGTCGGCTCAGTTTTAACTGGTGTAGCTCTGCATTCTCCCTTCATGTCCTTTATATTGGACCTTGAACAGTGGTTCACCTTCTTTTGTTTGGGCTTGTGGTCGGTCAGCATTATCATTGTATTACGTGGCAGCCAGGTAGAGTCTGGAGGTACAGTAAAGAGAAAATCAAAGATTTTAATGTTGACAGAAACCTTAGCCTACACACTCTCACAAGTTCTAAGTAACCACAGCTTCATTTACCTGCACAGCATTCCAAGACTGATAAATGACTGTTAGGTTTATCAAAAGTAGATGCACTTCAGATGGCTACAGACCTGTACTTCTGATGTGAGGCTGAAGAGTCCTCAAGGATAACTGTGTGCCTGCAGTGGGTCAGTCTGGCATGCAACAATCCCTTGTTGCAGGAAGCTGTATAGATGCACTTGATGTGCTGGTCTGAACAGAGGAAACAGAGGTTACACCAACATCTCCTCAAATGTGTAGTTATGGCAACAGCTGCAAGCAGTGCAAAAATGATAACAACAAATGTACTCAATTATGTGTAAACTGGGTTGTCAATAGCTTATAAATACTGCAAATAGCTCACTATATGTGCAAAATGCAAAAAATGTGTATTACAGACTATCCTCTTGGACATATCCCCTTAACTCTGCGCTTATCTAGATATTCCCTACAGACACTGTATCTGTAAACATGATATAAAAGTTAAAACGGACATCATAAGGCATGACTCTCAATACTAACTTTCACAGCACTAATAAACAAGCCCAGACACCTATGCTAATCGCTGCAAAGCCTTATGTTTAGTCTGAATTTTACCGGCTTGACTTTACAGACAGCTAAAACGCCTTTCAAATGTGATAAAGTTAGCAGAGTGGCTCTAATCAACGTCACACAGCGATACTAAGCAGAGGAATTGCATACAATCTGTACCCGGCTGTGTGGACGAGGCAAAACGTTAGCCACATTAGCTGCCATGCTAACAACACATGCAACAGGCTCTCGTGAACATAAAATAAAGCAACATAAAATGGTGAAACTTACAGCTCCCAAGTTTGAAGTTGGGTCTCAGACAGTCGGTGCTGATCCGTGCTTTATCTTCAGAATGTAGCGAATCCCACATTGTACTGGCCCTTTTTGAGAAAGCAGTCCCACGTGAAATGGTTAGCCCACTACAACTCCTAAAGTGTCCATCAAAAATAAAATAAAACAAATCCACTGGGTCTTCAGATCCTCAGACGTAGGGGGTAAAAAGACTTCTGTGTTGGTTTGTACAGTCAACAACCGAGCAACTAGGGTGCTTCGCTCGTACCTTCAACATAGTTTTACCGGAGCCGTGATCCGAGGGAATAAACTATAGCGGCTGCAAGGCGGACTCAGAAGGCGGAACACACACCTAGCTCGGGGAGTGTCACCCACCTGGGGGGAGGTGTTATTTCCCTTCATGACGACATCAAGGGAAAATCTCCAATTGGCCTGTGTGAGCACGTATTTTCTGAAAGATGGAGAAAGCAAAAGACGGAGAGGAAGGACTTTTCTCATGTTTGGGGGGTTTGTAGACAGGCCGGGGACACATATTACTGATAGAAAACCATGGAAAAGTGCATTTTGCATAATATGTCCCCTTTAACAAAAACACACGTCCGTTCTGCTCAGTGTCACATGACCACAGGCTGCAGTGTTACCCTCTGTCTCTGCTCAGAGATGGTCTCAGGCATAGACATACATACACGCTGCATTGGCCGCTGGAACATACGCCAATGTCACCTCCATATTGGACAGGGCAAGACTGGTCTGTAAACAAACAGGAATAAACAGAGGAGCTGCAGTTTTTCTTGATTAAAGGAACTATAACATAAACATTATAGTTCCTGCATTTATCAACCAATTTCAATTAGTAATTTTTATATTCAAGGGTTTATGATATGTGGAGTAAGAAGAAAAGTTTTGTCTTCAGTTAGTTAGAATCATGATAGTTTAGACAAAATCACCAAACACATGAAAGACAGAGACTAAGCCAGGATTTCAGATGTATTTACTGTAACATGATCAATCAGAGAGAAAGTTAGAAGAAATAGACTATCTGTCTTTCAGGCTTTTGGGTTTATTACAGTCAGAGAGAGAGAGAGAGAGAGAGAGAGAGAGAATGACACGCAGCACAGGGCCACAGGTCGGGCTCGAACCCGTGCCATTGAGGCAAAGACTAAGTCTAAACGTCACGTGCTCCACCAGGTGAACCACCGGGGCCCAAGACAGACTATGTTTCTTACTGAGTCTCTCACACAGAGCACAGCCTCCGTCTGGATCCACAACAGTTTAGTCTTTATTTACTTCAACTCCAGAAGGTAACAGACTTTCATTAGAGGCAGGTCTTTAGGAGGTCATAGCCGTTAGTATGAAGACTTCTCTCTCTCCCTCCCTCTCTCCTGCTCTCTCTGCTCGCTGTGTCTTATGTTTAGTTATTCCTCTGCCTCCTTTAGTAATAATGATACATGGAATGAAAGTAGTTTATTTGCTGTAATGGAGGTGGTGCTCAGTGTATTTGAAGCACTCCTCCACTTCCCTGTAGTTCCTGAGCAGCTGTGAAACCAGAGTGGCTCGGTAGACGGCCCGTTATAAGAGGTGTAACCCTAAACCCCCAATTGGCATCCATACACGGCCCAGACCTGAACCAGGTTCATACCCAATCTGTTAGAGACTAAGTCTAGAGACAATGAGCTTAGCTGTAAACACCCCCTAATAGAACCTGTGTGATCCAGAGACTCCAACTCAGTGACGAGGCAATCTGCTGACCAGTGGTTGAAATATGATCAGTCAGTCAGTCAGTCACTCAGTCACTCAGTCACTCACTCAGTCAGTCAGTCAGTCAGTCACTCAGTCAGGTACATTCCAGATAATTGCAGCTATTGCAGTCTAGCCAAAAAGTCTAAACTCAAGGTGTCTTCCTCAGCATGAAGATAATCTGAGTTAGACAGACAGCATGAGGACTCAGCAGGCAGAGTTCAGTCATCAAGTGTCTTTACTGTTACAGTCAGTAAGCAGGCAGACTAATCTGATCCAAAGTAAAATAAATCTACATACAGGAAAAATCATTAATTGGAAAAAAACTAACACTAAGAATAATGACTGGAATGTTTGACACATGGGACGCAGGCAAACTGGCACAGTGGATGGGAGGACTGAATACACTAGGAAGGGAAGACAATGAGACAATTACAGCAACGGGAAACACACAGGGGAAGGACGTGCCAGCACATGTGAGTAACACAAAATAAAACAGGAAGTAATGAAAGTATATGAAACAAGGAAAGCATGACCTGAAGAGAGAGTGGGACATGACAGAAAGTATCAGTACACACTGCACACAGAGAGTCACATCATCATGTAATATCAGGTCAGTCAGGTCTCTACAGACTGGTGATGACTGATCTCTGCACATGGCATCCAGTTTTATTAAAGATGTATCAACTTCCAAAAGGTCAGAACCTTGTTTCCAAAAGCATCTTAGAAATGATTAACAACACAGATATACACATATAACCTCCTTCCTCTAGGAGGCTTTATTATGACATCAATCCATCATCCAAATTGCCTTTCACGTCTGAAATAAAACCTTTGTGTATGTAGATTACACTGTATGCTGAAATTTGCTTGCTTTAGTTTAAAAATGCACAATTGTTTTGTCTATCTTCCCCTACTATTGTAATGACATTTGATGTAAAATGAGTGATGATGGTTAAATTTGAAAATAAGAAAAAATAAACTAAAATAGAAATTAATTCAATAATTAATTTAAATAATTGATCATCCAGTTTCTGTCGTGATCATTTGACCGTCAAAAATTAAATAGATGACCTTGTATTTTCATCTGACAACATGACCCCACGTCTAAAGTCAACATATGTCTCATCATCACAGCTTTGCTCTCTGCACCAGTGTCCATAGCTGTGTGTGTGTGTGTGTGTGTGTGTGTGTGTGTGTGTGTGTGTGTGTGCTGTTATGTGAGCCTGTATGTGTCAGGTATACGCATTATATGTGTATATATTCCTGGTCAGGGAGCCTTGCCTTGGGGCTGCTATTTTAGCAGCCGGCCTCACACCTTTGTGGTTGCAGGAAATGTTTTGACTGAGTTCAGAAGAATGTGCTGATGGCCTGTGGCTCCAGGGCTCCACCATAATAACAGCCACATTCCTTCTGGCTACTGACCAGCAAGGATGGAATGCAATTAGCACCTATTAGAGAGAGGCTGGAGGAGGCCTGTCAGGCCCACTGGCATACCCAAGCTACCGGCTCAGACCTGACCCGGGCACAAACACAAACACACCCAGCCTGGTATTCACTGTGACCAACACTCGACCAACAGCTGACCATCAGAGTAAAGTGAACAAAAATCATCAGTATTGTCAACTCATTACAGACTGAGCATCAGGCCTCATAACAGGTTAAGTTAAAGTTAATCCTGTCTTTATTATTACTGTCTACACAGTCTTTATAACAAATCTGGAACCTTGATCGGCACACGGATACGGAAATGAAGCCAGTTTTTCATTGTACAGTTCTGGAAATTTAAAAACACAAGCCTCAGTTCTGTCAGTTCAAGAAATGACCAACAGCAGCAACATCTGCAGACACTGCGTACACAATGACGGCCTAGTTAGTCCTGTAGTGGAGCCTGGAGCTCCGTCACAGAGGTGACTGTCGATCTGATCTGGTTCAGTGTTGTCACAGAGGATGTTTGATCACGGATGGTGTGTGTGTGTGGAGCCACAGAAACTGAGCATCATCATGGCTTGCTGCCTCATCTGGGGCAACCTGGACTTTTCAAAAACCTGTAGAGAACTGACCTGGAAGCAGCTGGTGGAGATGTTACATTTCAATCAGCTGCAGCTGCAGCTCCTCCTGTTCTTCTTCCACAACAACAGAGGAACAGGTTCATCGTCTCAAAACAGCAGATATAATGACAGAACTGATTAAAACCTTCTGTGAGTACAGTTGTTCAGTAGTGGAAAGTAACTGAGTACATTTACTCAAGTATTGTATGAGAATCAGTACCTGAGGTACAGTTTTGAGGTATTGATTACTTCATACCTCAAAACTCCTCTACATTTAGCCAAGCACTTCAGATGAAGAATCACATTAAAAATTGGATAAATGCAAAATATAATCTATTGTTGAAGATAAACTAAGAAGTTGTATGAAATAGTTAAGGTCCGATATTTTCCTCTTCTCCACTGTTTTATTTGAAGTGTTAATCCATAAGAAGATATATTTGTGATTTTAAGAACAAAAAACCATCTCAGTGTAGTTTTACATCTCCTCTCTCAGGCTTCTAGGAGCTCTAGTAACAACAGGTCAGTGAGTCAATCAGAAGAGAGGAGGCTCTGAGCCTGCTTTGTTGTGACATCACAAAGTTCCAGAAGTCCTGACGGCTGGTTTTAAGGCTCAGTTTCTGAATACAGGCTGTCTGCATTTCTCTGTGGACTGAGGCTTTGATACTTTCACAGTATTAATATAGAACCTAGATCTGCTTTATAATCAAATCCACCTTGACCAAACAAAACATTATCCAACATCGTTATGTATTAAGATTAACAACAAACAAATGCTTTTACTACTCGATACCCTACATACATTTTGCTCATAATACTTTTGAATGCATGTATTGCTACTTTTTTTTCTTGATGCACTTCTTCCAACATTGCTCATATTTACAGTACAGTTAGGAAATGTGCAGCATCACTTTTACTGATGGCACAACTAAACTAGCACAGAGCCAAATACCAAATAGGACCAACAGTACCTCCAAATATATTATAATAAGTTACAACTACATTTACAACATTAGGTAACAACAGCAGCATTGAAAATTCACGCATTCAGTCACTCTGTACAGAGAGATGGTCAAATGAATAACACAGTATGTTTTTCACTGCAGTACTGTTCACAATCTGAATGCACATCAAGTGTGTTTATCATCTTGTGAACACACACACACACACACACACACACACACACAGCATAAACATGCTACCAATTAAAATAATCAGTGATCGAGTCAAACTGGCATCAATTAAAGCAGCCAGCTCATTGGCATTGGATTATAACTATCTGAACAGATTTTGACTTTGTGACTGTAATTGGTACGTGTCATTTGATGGTTTAATTTGTTCCAGATTTATTCTCAAGCCACAGTAAAGGAGTCATTTGGGTGTAATTAGCATCATGCTGAGGCTGCCATGTCGCGGAGTTTCCCCTCCTGAGAAGAACACAGGCCACGTTCAAACACAAGAGAGCAGCCTTACAGGCAGTTTATAATTTTAGACAAACAGCACACAGACATTAACATAAAAAAATATTATGACCTTCAAACAGCAGCTGAGCTCTCAAAGAGAGATGCTGCTGTACAGGATTGCAGGGGCTGACGTTAGCAGTAAAAAGACCAACGGGACCACCTGAACACAGATCACTGGTGACACCTCACTTCAGAGATCATCATTCCCTCTACAAATTCCCATCATTTGATATTGAGACTCTGTACAGTATTAAAGATGGCAGAGACCACATTTTCTTTGCTCTACAGACAATAGAACTCACTTCCCCATAGTTCCTCACTGTTTACACCTGGGGACGAACCTCCCCCAGGGACCTCACTGACCAGTCAGTGTTGGTCAGTGTGTGACATGAGACCCCCCAGGGTGTCACCAAACAAAACCAGATCTTTCTGGCCTGGCTTGTTCAGCCGGCTCTTCAAGGAGCAACAAGGCTCCAATCCCAGGTCAGCCCTGCTACCTTAGACAACAGCTCTCTTGCTGGCCTGCTCACGGCAGACTGCAACACTCTTCTGCTCAACAGCAGTGACCTGCTTAGGATTAACTGAGAGTGAACCAAGTTTTTCTTCAGAATCAGTGGCTACAACACAAGGTCAGCCAGCTGATTTCCAAGCAACAGGAGCCACAACGTGGAACAGCAGATCTGTGAGAAGGAGAAAGAGGAAACCAGCTAACCTCATCTCCAACACAGAGACCACACAGCCAGACAGGACTACACTCCGCCAAGAAGCCACCCAACTCACTGGTCTCTTCAACAACATTGGAAAGGAACTTTTTCTTTTGTTCCAAGGACTGGGTAATGTTAACTGACTGGGCCTAACCTGTATTTTTATCCATAGTTTGGATCAAACTCCAGACATTTTCTTCTACTGAAGTTAGCATGCTAACCTGCTAGCTCCATTCTCATCACTTTCTCTTACTGAGTCAATAGCATCCAGTCTGAAGGAGTAGCTGCTCAGAGGAGCTGCTCTTGTGTTGTAAACACAACGATGATTGATCTCTTGTCAAGACTAATAAGTAAACAGTTGTTAATGCTAACATTAGCTATGTGGTAATAGCAAAACTCACAAATAGGTCCTTTAAGTGTACATTATATTTTGATATTTTCAGCCCTTTTCTTTGATTTTCTCAACCATTGAACTTTTGTATTCCTACGCGCACTGTATTATCACACAGATCAGCTGTTTGTGTCATAGTTCCAGTGGTTTGCGGAAGAGATGACAAATAAACGAAAATAAAAATACAGACCCATACCTCATTCAGCCCCACTTCAAATAATCTGAACTATCGCTTTAAAGCAAAGTGCCCAGGATCTTTACTTTAATGCATTTTATTGTGAACCAAAGGAAGAGGTTTCGCAGCCTTCTTCAAAAAAGTCTGAAACCCCAGCAAACATCTCCACACTTACAGCTACTGAACCTTCATGTCATAGGATTCAAATCTGTCAGAATTCAGGCATGTTTAAAAGGCGGTCACAGAGTCGCCTCTAATGACATAATAGCCAGTTTACAGCAATGAGTCACATGCAGCACAAATCAGTTGTTGCTTTCTTTCTTTCTTTCTCTCTTTCTTTCTCTCTTTCTTTCTTTCTTTCTTCCTTTCTTGTGCAATTACAGTGCAGACAGGCAGACTGCAGACATGTGGTCAGTCCATGAAATGCAGGTACCACGTTTGGAAGCCGTTATTTTTGCATTGCTTCATGATCATGATTATGATTAGTCAGCATCTAAACAAGACTAGTGTGTGTATAATTGACAGTGTTGTAAAGAGCACGTTGTTGATCCAATCTTGGCTGTATTTGAAATTACGTACAGTTCCAGTTTGTCCCTGACACAGAAATGATGGATATAATTTACATTTTTGTGGAACATAAATGATTCCCTTTTTACCAAGACTTCTTGTTTTTTCCTTCTGTGCTTGTGTGAACAATGACACTCAGGTGTCAGAAGCAAACCTCTGAGGAAGGAAGTCACATCTCACCTCCTACCAGTCAACATTAACCATTAAGTGGTTTTAGTTGTTCATACATTTCTGATGGCTTTTCTGCTTTAGTAATAGTCACAATGGTCATTTTGAAATGTTTAGGTATGAGAGCTTGACTTTTGAACACCCAGACCTGCAAACAGCACAGGATCAGGAAACATCCCATGAAAACTATGGAATTGAGAGTAGCCCACATGCATGATTGGAGAGACTCATCAGTAAATTCTACAGTAGTAAAAGACTAGTTTTAACAACCCTGCAGTTGTAGCAGGAACATCCCTTGTCATGTTTTTAGATAGATAGATAGTTTATATGCATATAAACACACAATGAAATTATATTTTGCAGGAATATAAATAAAGAATAAAATATCAAAATATATAAATGTATAGTAAAATATGCATAGACAGATTGTCAATTTAACTTTAAACATTGTCGACATAGCACAGTTATAGCAGCAGTTCAGTCATTTTTTCATATTCCTTGGAGGGGAGGGGTTTCAGCAGCTTGTTCACAGCTCTTGAAGAAGCTGTTCCTCAGTCAGTTTGTCTGTGCCCATTTGACCCTAAGCCTGTCAGCGGGGATGGTGGAGAACAGGTAGTGGCCAGGGTGAGAAGAACTCTCCTGATACTATCCACCCGTCTGCAGAGACAGCTGGACTGGCAGGATGTCACTTTTGGTAGAGGGGAGCCAACAATCCACTGTTCCTCTCCTCTTCAGAGCAGCTGGAGGACCATACTGTGCAGCAGTATGTTAAGATGCTCTCTAGTTGATCAGCAGTTCCTGGGGGAGGTTGTTGCACCTTAGGGTCCTCAGGAAAAAGGTGTTGCTTTGCCTTCTTGATCAAGAGTGCAGTGTTAACACTCCAGATCAGGTCTTCTGATTTTTGGACTCCCTGATATTTGAAGCTCTCAACCTGCTCAACCTCCTCCCCATTGATGCACAGCCCAGTGTGGTGTGTTGTGTTCTTCCTGACATCTACAGGGACTTCCTTTGTCTTTTTGGTGTTGATGATAAGGTCGAACAGTATGCAGACAGTATTTTGACCTCCTCCCTGTAGGCAGTCTGTTGGTAATCAGGGCCCACAATGGTCGTGTTGTCTGTGAATTTGATTATTGCATTGGTGTTTATTGAGACTGTAGCTGCAACAGCATCATTTCAGCAAATGCCCCAAAATGACATATTTAAGGTGATGGAACACCTGTAATATGACAGGAGCAATGGAGGAGGGAAGGTGAACTGGTTATAGGTTGACAAAACACCAGACTTTAAAGGTCCACATAGTATAAAGGTAGATGTCCATGTGTTGTTTGATTATAAAGCAGGTCTAGGTTCTATATTAATCCTGTGAAAGTATCAAAGTCCACACAGAAATGCACACAGCCTGGATTCAGAAACTGAGCCTTAAAACCATCCGTCAGGAATTCTCGAACTTTGTGATGTCACAACAAAGTAGTCACTGCTCTCAGCCATGCTCCAAGCCCTGCCCACCTGAACCCACAATCCAACCTTGCAGGGTTTTGGTTTATTTGGAGTGTTTACCTTTAATCTGACAAAGACAAAGCTGATGAAGTGAGTCTGTACATCTCTGCACCACTTGATTCACACCACCAACCTCGTGGTGGTTTATTGGTTTATATGTTTAGACAGTGTAGACAGAGAAGTGTCGCCTTTACCTGGAATATGTGATCTTTTACTACAAAAAAATGTATTCATTTATTTATAGATATCTACAGGTGTTTCCATCTGACCTCTTCAAGCTTTAACAAAACAAAACAGTGAGCTTTGGGACATGAAATAAGCCATCCATCTAAGCTCCTGCATCTGGGCACTGGGTGTTTTTCATGCAAGGTGGAGCGGAGACAGCATTTGACAGTAATTACTCTTCATGCTTTGATATTTCAGCGATGCATAATGTTTGAAAAGTAAAGTGGCTACAGGAAAAGTTAAAGCTTGTTATCATTGTTTTTGTCATGCTTAAGATATCTGATGTTCACTTCTGCTGAGACTTTAAAAGGTTGAGCACCAAGAGTGAGCTCTCTCACAAAGTTGTTGGGTCTGAGCTCTACTTCATGAGCTGGACACCAAATATGTTGGATTTCGGCTGTCTATCAATTTATTGGCTATCATAAATTAAGAAAAATAATAACTTTAAAATTAATTAAAGTACACGGGGCACCAGTCTAAACTAATAGGCAAAATGGGCATTATGGTTTTAGTCTCAATTTATTACCATTAATCTGGAACTCTGATTAACCATTAGCTTACTAACTATAACCAAATTACCATATCAACAGTAAGTTAAAGTTGAAGGATTGGAAGTCTACCAAGTAGAGGTTGGCAATATTCACGCTTGTGCAACATTAAACACACCAGTAGTTATACTTAAAGGCATTTATTTACAATGGAGAAGAGTAAAACACAATGTCTAATCTAGTATATACAGGTGTGTGCATGTGTGTGTGTGGGCGTATGTGTGTGTGTGTGTGTGTGTGTGTGTGTGTGTGTGTGTGTGCGTGTAAGTGTAGGTGTATGTGTGTGTGTCTGTGGGGACACAGACAAAGGCAAGATGGCCGATTCAAAGTGGTCACTGTGACCACATGTGCTGAACAAAGAAGACTACACAAGATGGCGGTAAACAAAGAAACTACTCAAAATGGCCGCTGAGACCACCTGGTGTGTGGGGGAGGGAAGGTGTGAGTTTCTTTGTTAGCCTAGCTCATGTAATCTAAAGGTACCAGGTTAGAGGGAGGAGGTTAACTTCATGCAGGTTCTAGAACTGAGTCGTACTGCTATGTGTGTGAACATACAAGTACCCGATTAACTGTATGACTGACTACAACCTAAGCAAACATTACAACAACACGACATCAATCAACAAGTACATTAACAACATTAAGACTTCTGCTGCTTAGCTGTGCTGTGCTATGCTGTACTGGGAAAGGTTAGGCCCAGTCAGTTAACGTTACCCAGTCCTTGGAACAAACAAAGAGGTCCTTTCCAGTGTTGGTTAAAGTCCAGTGAATTGGGAGGCTTCCTGGTGGAGTAAAGTCCTGTCTGGCTGTGTTGCTTGCCGTTATCTCCTTTGTTCTCCTAACAGAGTTAGCTGTTCCATGCTAACTCTGCTACGACTCCTGTTACTTTGAAAATCAGCTGACCTTGTGTTGTAGCTGCTGGTTCTGAAGAGGATTTGGTTCACTCACAGTTAATCCGAAGCAGGTCGCTGTTGTTGAGGAGAAGAGTGTTTGCAGGCTGCTGTGAGCAGGCCGGCGAGAGAGCTGGTTTCTCAGGTAGCAGAGCTGACCTGGGCTGGGGCCTTGATGCCCTTTGAAGAACCAAGAGGAGAGAGCTGGAGCTGCTCTCCAGAGCAAGCCAAGAAGGGAAGAGAGGGAGAAGAGGTCTAGAGAACTGGTTTTGCTTGGTGACACCCTTGGGGGTCACATGTCACACGCTGGCCCACACTGGCTGGCCAGTGGGGTCCGTGGGGGGAAGGGTCGTCCCCAGGTGTGAACGGTGAGGAACTGTGGAGTGTGAGTTCCTTTGTCCAGTGGAGCAAAGAAACATTTGGTCTCTTGAATGGTGAGACCCAACAAAGTAGTCTCAGCAGTGAAAACATGGGTCGCACAGGAAAGTGTACAGTCATTTATTGGTGTAGCAGCCGATCTGGACAGAACAGTTCCTTGACAGTTTGTGGTCCAGGTGGCCTCCAGGATTCATAAACAGCCTGTAAGGTCCTACAAGCAGGTGGACTGTTTACTGGACCTTCTGTGAGGCCTTGGGTGAGCTATTTATCTTAGCTCAGTAAACAGACTGGTGAGACTGGAGTGAGAGGGTGAGGTGGCTGAGGCAGTAGTTAATGGTTATGATTGGTAGTTATGTAGATGTATTAGGAGAATGTGCTTGCTACCTGTGGTTAATTACCTACCTGTCTGCTCATCCTGCATTTGGATCCAAGCAACCCTGACATATTATTTCTCTTACAAATGTTTTTCGAATGAGATGAGGTAGCCTTTTTCGTTCTGGCCATGTGGGCAGGCCAACTTCATTTTGTCCCCACACACGCGCACACACACACACACACACACACACACACACACACACACACACACACACACACACACACACACAAACACATTGAGAATGTCATGCCAATAAAGCCTGTTGAATTTAAATTGAAAATTGATGTATACGCTTATTTCAATTTTAAGAAAATGACGATTGTAGTCATTATTTATTTTAACTTAAACTTTTATCTATAAATCGGCAAAGTGATTGAGAATGGGCATGTATTATTTAACTTATGATAAAAAAATGAACACAATATATTATGATAAAAAAATAAAGATCTAAAATGAAGGGCCCCCACCAGGACCCAGAAAACAAGCTCCAGATGGACATGAACTGTTAACATTAAGTTCGTTCTGTTTTTGTATTACAGGCAAGTTATTACATTTGTATTACCCTTTATTAGAGGCCATGCAGATATTACATTATTATAGACATGTCTGCAAGAAGGATTTTCCACTGACGTGTTTTTAAAGGTTCATAACTGATTCCACAACAGATGCTAGATAAACAAAGTAAATCCTGACTGATACAGATGCTGCCTGCTGAGTCAGAGTACTGAAAAAAATTATCAATCACTGCAACACTCTGAGACCTTCACATAATTATATCTCAACATCAGACACCAAGTTCACATCCAGAGGCATCGTTCACATCCAGTGACCAGTTTCGTATCACAGCAGAGACCAGGTCCGTATCCAGTGACCAGGTTCACATCCAGTGACCAGGTTCACATCCAGTGACCAGGTTCAAAACAGAGACCAAGTTCACACCAAAGACCAGGTTCACATCAGAGACCAGGTTCACATCAGAGACCAGTTTCAAATAAGAGACAAGGTTCATATCCAGGCAACAGTTTCCCATCAGAGATCAGGTTCTCAGTGAGAGACCAGGTTCCCATCCGGTGAACATGTTCACATTCAGTTACGAGATTCACATCCAAAGACAAGGTTCAAATCCAGAGGCCAGGTTCACATCTGGTGAACAGATTCACACCAGAGACCATGTTCACACCACAGACATGGTTCACTCCCAGTGACCATGTTAAAATCAGAGACCAGGTTCAAATCCAGGTTCAAACCATACACAATGTTCAAATCCAGAGAACTAGTTCACGTCCAGAAAACCAGATTCACATCCAGGAAACTGGTTCTCATCCAGGGACCAGGTTCAAATCCAGAGGCCAGGTTCACACCAAAGACAATCTTCACATCCAGTGACCAGGTTCACATTCAGAGACCAGATTCAAATCAAGGGGCCAGGCTCCCACCAGAGACCATGTTCACATCTAGAGACCAGATTCAAACCAGAGACCAGATTCACAACCAGAGACCAGGTTCAAATCCAGGTTCAAACCATACACAATGTTCAAATCCAGAGAATTAGTTCACGTCCAGAAAACCAGATTCACATCCAGGAAACTGGTTCTCATCCAGGGACCATGTTCACATCCAGTGACCATGTTCACATCCAGAGACCAGATTCAAACCAGAGACCAGATTCACAACCAGAGACCAGGTTCAAATCAGAAACCAGGTTCACTTCTAGTGAACATTTCACATTCAGTTACCAGGTTCACATCCAGAGACCAGATTCACATTCAAAGACAAGGTTCAAATCCAGAGGCCATGTTCACACCAGAGACCAGGTTCACATCCAGAGACCATGTTCACATCCAGAGACTAGATTCACACCAGAGACCAAGTTCACAACAGAGACCATGTTCACATTCAGTGACCAGATTCACATCCACAAACCAGGTTTTAATCCTGTGACCACGTTCACATTCAGGGAGACCGGATTCACACCAGACACCAGGTTCACATCTAGAGACCAGGTTCAAATCCAGAGATCAGGTCCACACCACAGACCATGTTCACATCCAATAACCACGTTCACATCCAGAGACCAGGTTCACATCCAGACACCAGGTTCACATCCTGAGACCATATTCACACCAGAGACCAGGTCCACACCACAGACCATGTTCACATCCTGAGACCATATTCACACCAGAGACCAGGTTCACATCCAAAGACAAGGTTCAAATCAGAGACCAGGTTCACATCCAGTGACCAGATCCACATTCAGAGACCAGTCTGTGGTTCAGACCAGAGGTTCTTTTTGAGCTGCGACCCTTGAAACACAATGCTCTGCGTTTTACACAGTCTTTCTTGCACAGAGCCCACCTTCACACATTTATTTTTGGTCTTAATCTTGGGCTGGCAGACATTTTTTAAAAGTCACCACTCCCTGTTCCATGTTTAGCTGCTTCTGCTCATCAACTGTGTTGTGTCACCACCATTATCGTAAACTCCTCTCGGTTTGGATTCCTTCCGTGTCAGTGGTTCAGGAAATCAAACAGACCCGGTCATAAAAACTGAATGATGCAATTTCACAAGTCAGAGTTTCAGCGAGGCTGTACGGAGGACAGAGACTCAGGGAAGAGTTGGAGCTGAGATCGATGCTAACCTTTGTTTTGATTGTTTCTCTGATAACTTTTGAACCAAATGTTCAGGAGGGTTTTGCCAGCAGCTGAATTATCCACAGAGGTGTCCTCCTCTCCATAACAAACACACCAGGGGATTAAAACCAGTAGAAACACCCAGAAAGCAGTTTGACTTTCAAAATCAGAGATTCAGCGACGCTCTTCAGTGACACAGGACAGGACGTCTCCAGCAGCTGGGAGCTGAGCTGTCTAACATTTCCTCAGCTTGTTTCTCTGATAACTTCAGATCCAGACGTCCGACGACTAAAATCCTTCATCTGCTTCAAATATAGAGCTGAAAACCTCCAAGGTGTAAAAAGTGTATGTGGCTTAAAACTAGATAAAAAATGTTAAAATAAAAATGTTGAGCGTCTGTCAGACAAACACACTGATACATGATCATAGAGGATATGATGTCACTGACAGGAGACCAATGACATGGAGTGTTACCACGATTAAAATCACAGATTTCTCTGGTTTGAGAATTGATGGAAACATTTGAGATAATGTAAGAACACAACTCAACAACATTTAGCACATCGGTCTAGTTGTTTTTGCTCATTTTAATGTGGAAAAGTTACAGATTAGAACTTTAACTATCTAAAACGTGTTACACAGCAGGATGTAAGACAAAAGGTAGGCTACACTGTCCTCTCTGCTCTGTACACCAGCCTGCTCAGCTGTTCCACAGATTTCCACAGGACAGTTGTTCACAGAGGAGCAGGTGTATTCAACATGCGTCCAGAGCTCTTTATGATCATTCCACACACTGCTGTGAGACTGGGTTTTATATTGTGTCCTTCATCACTCATCAGGTGCTCATCTGCCCTTTGAAAAGAACCTTGAAGATGATTTCAGCTGATAGTGGCTCATCACACACACACACAAACACACAAACACACACACACACACGCACAAACACACACACCACACGCACGCGCACACACACATACACACACACACACACACACACACACACACACACACACACACGTATGAGCACAGTGCCTTGGATTTCCAGTCACGTATGAAGGCAGAGACAGTAGTAAATGTGACACGCTGCTCAGAGTTGTTAAAGAAATTAGTTAATCTCCAGGCAGGGGTCACTCAGTCACCTGTAAAGAAGTTAGATGACGCTGAAAACAAAGAGGCCGCCGACAGGGATTAGAACGTGTGAGTCTTTCATGCTATGGAAGGCAGATGCTGTCTGCTCTGTGTGTGTGTGTGTGTGTGTGTGTGTGTGTGCATGTGCGTGTGTGAGGGGTGAGAACTGAAAGAGGAGGTCCTGAAGCTTAATAGCTGTAAGAGAGTAGGGGTGGAAGAGAGGCTGGCTGCCACTGATTTTACAAATTTTCGGACTGAAAGCGATCATACCACTTTGAGACTGACACAGTGACTTGGATTAAACCTATGTTGGCAGTGGATCTGGGTCAGAGAGAGAATGTTGGTTGGACACAGGCCAGACAGACAGGTGCGTCTCACTCGCAGCACAGTTGGCAACTCTCTGAAGAAAAGTCCATAAGGTTTGTCCAAAATATTGCTAGATTTGCTTTTGGGTGATTGATACAGATAAGGTGATTAAAGGACTCTGGAAAGCTACTAAATTTAGCAACAAAGTCACTAAGTTGGCAACATTGTTCTTTCGCTCTCTCCAAATACAAAAACACATGCCTCACCTTCATCACACACACACAAAAGAGAGTGTCCTAATAGGAGGGTTGGCGCTTGATTCCTGGCTCATCCAGTCCATATTTCAAAATATTCTTAGACCTTCCTTCAGTGCTATAGAATAAAGTAAGATTAAATCCCTTGTGCAGTTATCTGTCAAAATAGCTATCCATCCGGGGACGTCTGCTAACTAGGCTTCCCACTAGCTCTCACCACCTATATCACCCACGTTCCAACTGGCATCCAAACATCCTTCATTTGACTTTGTTTCTACAAACTAATAAAGTTTTGCTTCGCTAAAGCTTGTACTTTTTAAACAGTGATGGTGGTAGCATACGCTAAGAGGACTATTCAAGTTTTTGAGTGAAATTTTCTGTTTTCACTTTGGAGTAGAATTCTACAATCACTAAGCACTTTGTTAGGAACAGCTGAACTGCTTATTCATGTAATTATCCAATCAGCCAATAATGTGGTAGCAGTGTATAAACTCCTGCAGATCCGGGTGACGAGCTTCAGATAATGTTCACATCAAACATCAAAATGAGTATAAATGAGTTACTCAGACTGCAGCAACCACAAAAGCATCCAGTAAGCAGAAGCTCTGTGCTGATGAGAGAGGTCAGAGGTCAGAGGAGAACGCACACTGGTTGGAGCAGACAGAAAGGCTACAGTCACTCAGATAACCACTCTTTACAACTGTGCTGAGTAGAAAAGCTACAGAGTGAAAAACACATACAACCTATAACAGCAGAGACCGAGTTTTCTTCCACTTCCACTTCCTGTCATCAAGACCAGAAACCTGAGGCTGCAGTGGACACAGACTCACCAACACTGGACAGGTGAAGACCTGGTCTGGTGGCTCAGCAGATGGTAGAGTCAGAGTCTGAATCCATGGAGCTAACCTGCCTTGTGTCAACAGTCCAGGCTGGTGGTGGTGGTGTGATGGTCTGGGGAATGTTTTCTTCTTAATACCAATCAATTATGGTCTGAATGTCACAGTCTATCAGAGTATTGTTGCTGACCATGTTCACCCTTCATGGCTACAGTTCACCATCTTCTATTGGCTCCCTCCAGCAAGATAATGCTCCATGTTACAAACTGGTTTAATCAACATGACAGTGAGTTTGGAGTGAGGGAGTACTGGACTTAGATTCATCAGGTGGATACATAGACCACTGTAACTGCTGGATGTGGAAAAAAGCAGCTGTTTACCAACATGTTCAACATATCAACCTGACAAGTGATGATATGTCAATGTTTTTTTAAGGCTTGTTTTTGCTGCTCCCGAGTGGACAAAAAGTGTACTTTATCTGTCTCTTTAAAGTCTGGCCGTCCTTTAAAGTCCCACGAGAATACGAGATAACAGAGCTAGACTGATTTCATCACCACATCTGTCAGACTTATGTCTGGCGCCTGTAGAAGACACTGTTATCTTGATGACCCAGTGTGCATTGTAATCAGGCAGCGCAGTTCTTTAGATATTGTATCATTCTCCAATAAGTGTAATCAGGTCCTAGTTTCTCTCCAGTATCAATTCCAAGAATCCACCAAAGGCAGCCTTGCTCATTTTCTGTTCATCAGGCATGCATGAGCCTTGATCTGGTCTTATCTTGTCCCACTTCCTTTGAACCTTTGCATTATGCTCTTTCATCTCAACATGAACAGTCAGACGAAAATACTCTGGTCATGATCACACAGCAGCGGAACTGCCCACAGTATAGGCTGTTATACCCCTGCCATATCAGTAGAATAATTATCTCTGAGCACATTCAACATTCATAATATATATATACACAGATACAAAAGAAGTTTTTGTCTCATCACCTGGAGTGTAATGATCAGATTTTAAGCATCTGCATAAGAATTTCAACACAATTAATATGTAACTTTAAATTTCAATCATTATTGATAAATGGTCCTGGACCAAAGAGAAATTCACAGAAGTTACACTGAGTAAACAACAGACTACTCTTTAGTACAAATATGGTAATTCTCTGATGAACTATGGAAAAAATAACCTTTTGTTTTTGTGTTTTTTACTTAGCTCATACGTTGATTCTGGAATTGTTTAAATAAATCTGAAATCATCAGTCAAGTGTCAGACAATCTTTTGGAGGGATTGATACAGTACTCTTATTCTATCATATGAATCCAATGTTTTTGTCTATATCTGGATGTTGTGAGAATGAGGCAGAATTCTTCCAGGGATCTGATTGGTGAACAGGCACTTTTTAATCCAAACATTTCTATTCAAATCCACTTCAACTCAGCCATCTTGGTAAGGGAAAGAGTCTGGGTTGAGTCTAAAACAAGGTTTTAACCCATTAATGAAAAGCCCAGAAGACCTCCACTCGGAGGCACCCAGGAGGCATTTTGATCAAATGCCCGAACCACCTCAACTGGCTTCTTTCGACATGAAGGGGCAGCGGCTCCTCTGGATATAATAACAATAATAAACTTTATTTGTATAGCACCTTTCAAGACCAAGTTACAAAGTGCTTTACAATTAAAAATAATAACAATAAACCAATAGTGCAACAATAAGAAAATAATTAAGATTCCAAACATTGACAAAAACATGGTAAAAGTTACAGCAAAGCCAGCGGTTAAGAAAAGCAATAAAAAAACGATAAAAATAAGTCTTAAGAAGAGATTTAAAAGAGGCTATTGAGTTTGCCTGCCTGAGCTCTCCAGGCAGTGAATTCCACAGCCTTGGGGCCCGAACCTAACCCTAACCCTTGGTCACCTTTAGAGACCAGTTGAGATTTAGGAAGCGCTAGTAGTGCATTGCTCAAAGATCTTAGACAGCTGTCAGGCTCATAGGAAGTCAGTAGCTCGCAGATGTAGGCTGGAGCCAGATCATGTAATGCTTTCAAATGAGCAATAAAATCTTAAAATCAATTCTAAAACTCTCAGGTAGCCAATGAAGGGCTGCAAGGACTGGTGTAATGTAGTTTTATTCTCTTGCTACGTGTTAAGAGCCCGGCATTAGTGTTTTGAATTAATTGTAATCTATGGATGTTGCGATTACTGATGAGAATAAAGAATATTACAATAATCAAGTCCGGAAGTGTTAAAAGCATGGATGACCTTTTCTAAGTCAGAAGGTGAAAGGAATGACCTGATTTTTTGATTTGTCTGAGTTGGGCAAATCATGACTGCATTACTTTGGACACCTAAGCATCAGAATTAAGGTCTGAATCAAAAATTACCTCTAAGTTGCGACCCTCTTTGCAAACATTACTGGATAAGGGACCAAGACTGGAGGAGGGATTGTTGATGCTGCTAGTGCAGGGGCCAGAGAGTGTCCTTTAGCTATAGAAAATTTTCAGACATTCAATTTTTAATTTCAGTCAGACAGGACATAATGTGTGAAACATCAGTGTTGCAAGGTTTTAATGGGACAGAGTTGCGTATTGTCCACGTAGCAATGAAAATTTTAAGCCGTGTCTCCGCAGGATTTGCCCAAGGGGTAACATATACTGTAAATAGTGAATAGGAGGGGACCCAGAATAGATCCCTGGGGGACCCCACAAGAGAGAGGGGCACAAGAGGAGGAAACATCACCAATCATTACAGAAAAAGACCTGCTGGACAGGTAAGAGACGAACCAGTCCAGCGCCACATCACTGATGCCAACATTCTTCTTTCAGACGGCTGATTAAGGTATTGTGGTCCACAGTATCAAAGGCTGAGCTGAGGTCATGGAGAATTAAAATAGAGAACAGACCAGAGTCAGCAGCAAGCAGCAGATCATTTGCAACCTTGACCGGAGCAGTCTCAGTACAATGTTCGGAGCAGAAACCAGATTGTAAGTTTTCAAAGAACTGATTGTCAATCATAAAAGAAATCAGCTGAGTGGACACAATCTTTTATCAAATCTTGGATAAAAATGGCAACTTGAAAATGGGTTCTAAAATTGCTGAAAACAGAGGGATCTAGAGAGGGTTTCTTTGAAAGGGGGTAAACTATGGCATGTTTAAAGTAAAAGGGGAGAACCCCAGATGACAGAGAGCAATTTATAATAGTTAAAATATCAGGACCCACCATCTGAAAAACAGCTTTTAAAAACCAAGTAGGGATGCAATCTGAAGGGTAAGTGGAGGATTTAGAAAGTGCTACAGTGCATTCCAGAGTTGCCAGAGAGATCTCACTGAAATGGCTAAGAGAAGAAGGGGGCAGGGGTCAACGTTAAGCTCTATTCAGTGTTGAACTGTTGACAAATATTTAAAATTTTGTCAATAAAATAGTTAAGAAATAGTTCACACTTCTCTGGTGAAGATGCCACAGGCTGGCTAATCACAGAATTTTAATGATTTAAAAAGGATTCTGGGGTTGTGGCCATGATCAGCGATTAGTTGTGAAAAATAGGTGTTGGTAGCTTCCTTGATTTTAGACTGGTAAGCGAACATTATATTTTTAAGAGCAGAAGGAAAAGGATTTAGTTTGTCTTTTTTCCACTTCCTCTCAGCCTTTCTGCATTGTCTCTTTGAGAACCTTATTTCCTCATTCAACGGAGGCAGAGAGGAGGTTTTCAATTTTTGTATCTAACCGGGGCAATTGAATCTAAGATATTTGAGCAGGAGCTGATAAAAACACTGACAAGCTCATCTGCAGTGGAGCCAAATTCACTTCTAAGAGATGTGTTGGAAGCAGAGCAGGAATGACAAAAACTAGAAATGTAGAGAGAATTTAGGAGATGGGAGCGAATCAGTGTAGAGGGCTTGGGGTCAGGAGAGAGGAGTCGAACATGGAACAGCACAGCGTCGTGGTCTGAGACAACAAAATGAACCATGAAAAGAATCTAAAAGTTTGATGAAATTAGAAGTGAATGCAGACGATAACAGGCAACAAACATGGATATTAAAATCCCCCAGAATAAGAACTCTGGTGTGTTTTGTCATGATGATAGATAAAAGATCTTAAAATTCCTGCATAAAACCAGAAGTCATCTTAGTCTGTAGATTAGAATACATAAAAAGGGCAAATTAATCCTCAAAATAATACCGAGACTTTCAAACATGAAAAACAGCCAAGTGAGACTGAAGAACAGCTGAAATTGTTTCTGTTTATCAATGCGAGGCCAGCCTCTCTGCCTGTCAATCTAGGCTGGTGGAAAAATAAATAATTTGGTGGCTGGCGTGATGGTTTTAACTCATGAGGTTGTTTCTGTGTGGAGAGTGAAAAGATTTATGCATCGCACACTTCCCTTCAGTGATCCTAACAGTGCTCCTAACAAGAAAGGACGAATGAGTGGGACAAGTACAGCAGGACCCGCATTGTCATGGACAGGGCTAGTCAGCATGCTGGGTAGTGTCTTGCTGTGGAAAAATCAATCAAAGTTAAAAGCAATAAAATTAATAAAATTATGGGTCAATTTTCCTGTTCTGTTCCTGTTAAGATGCAGTCCATCATGTTTAAAAAGGTACCGTCTGGTCCAGAAGGTGTCGAAATTACTGAAAAAACAAGTCCATTGGCCGTGGTGAAACCCTCCATCCAATTATGCAGATAAAAGAGGCAACTAAAACGCTCAGAACTCTTGGTTATGACAGAATTGGGAGCAGACAGGACACACTTCCTCCCTAGGTTTACCACAGTGAAAGTTAGAGACTCTTGTTCATAGTGGAGCTTAGTGGATTGCCTGAACATGATGTCGGTACCTGAGTGAACTATCACAGTGTGGTGGATGTCAAGGAGCAATGGGATTACCTCAATAAAATCAGCTGTCTTACCACCTGAGACACAGTAGGTGATGGCACCAGGAAGCAGCAAGACAGCAAGCCTGAGGGAGAGGTGACACTTGGGGGAGTGCATAGCTTTCGGACACAGTCTGCTCAGCGTGAAGAGAGGGGAGTAGGGGAGACGGCCGGCTCTGAGGGAAGCTCCGCAAGAAGGGGGAAGAAGTTTGTGAGTGGGAGAGAGAGCCTTTTAGAGCCGTTAACAACATACGACTAGGTGGGGGAAGAAGACAGGCCAGGGACATCAGTAGTGGCACCCAGGACCGCCGGTTATCTGCAGGTTCGAGACACAACAGCTGGGAACACATCTCCGTCTGCTGCTGTAGAAGCTCCTCAATGAGTCGCTCCATGGATCGCAACTTGCCATTTAGCTCAGCAAACTCAGCTAACAGAGCCATTGGAGGCTTTAAACGCTGTGTAGCCCTGGTTCAGTGAAGCGGCATCCACAGCGAAGGTGGTTGCTTGTTCGCGGAACACAATGTTTTGCGTCCCTCGTGTTCCCAGTAACTTCAATGCCTACTAGTTGGTGATAGCACTCGAAACACTCAAAACAAGCCTAGACACTCAAAATATGAAAAAACAAGCCTGTTTTGAATGTCAATACTCATGTCGTGTTTCATGTCCAAATGATAGTTACTGTTTATCACCTGTTACAAAAGATTAAAAATATTACAAAAAAACAGCCAAGTTATTTATAAGACTTGAAATAAACTCTGAGCTACTTGCCCTATCTCTGAGGATGAGCCCAGACATCCTGCAGAGCAAACACATTTCAGTTGCTTGTACCTGTGACCTCATCCTTTGAGTCACTACCCAGATCTCATGATCTCAGCTATGTGTGGGTTGCAATGAAGATTGATTGGTAAATCAAGAGCTTTGCCTTCTGGCTCAGCTCCCTCTTCACCACAACGGTCAGGTGCAAAGCCTGCTTTAGTCTAGACCTGCATACCAATACCTGCATCTCCATTCTACCCTCACTCGTGAACAAGATGCTGTGATACTTGAAGACCTTCACTTGGGGCAGCAACTCACTCCCCACCCTAAGAGAGCAAACTGTTTTCCGACACAGGAGAGGCAGAGGCCTAGACTTGGAGGTGCTGACTTGGCCACCTCACTGCAGGCTGAAGGTCCCGAGCTGATGAAACCAATAGAGCCACATCATCTGCAAATAGTGGAGAGGTCATTCTGAGGTCCCCAAACCGGAGGCAAGGCCAGCACCCACCTGTAACATGTTTGACTTCCAGAATGCATCTCTCACTTTGGTGATACACAGCAATGGGCCCAGAACTCCATATTTCCACAGAACCTCCCACAAGATCACCCAAGGGACCTGGTCATAGGCCTTCTCCAAGTCTGCAAAGCACATGTAGACTCGATTGGCAAACACTCAACCTCTATGCGACATTGAAGAGGTGTGTGAACAATGTCAACAGTCTTCAGCACCTCATCTCATCTAATTTTTTTTAGGAGCCTCTATCAGTAGGCACATTTTCCACCAAATAAATAACTTCCACATCTCTATTAGTCAATATCAGTGAAAGAAAATTCTTGAATTTAGGGCCAACACCCCGGCATCAACTTTTATAATAGGTAAGTATTTTCCTGGACATGCTGTTGGACGCCGTAGCTTTGATTATTCATTTGTCCAGGATTAGGGTGCTGCTGTGGATGTAATATATTAACAGAGAATGTTTACCATTTTGCAGCCAATTAATGTTGAAGCTAGAAACGTTTATAGAGTGAGAAATTACATGAGCATGGATCAGCTGTTAAGTTTGATAAAACAGATTCTGTGCTTATTTTGGACACAGCCTACGTATAACGTAACTGTCAATGTTGTAGCTGTTGCTACTAATGTTAAAGGGTCCGGGTTAATATTAATCCTAGAGAGGACGTTCCTTATTAAGAAAACAGAATTTCAAGCCTAAATACTATAGTACCTAAATACTTTGTCAGAAAATGGTTTGATATGCTTTTTTTCAAATTTATTAACAAAACCATTTGTTTTTAAAGTCCCAATTTTCATTTTCTGATTTTTGTTACATAATAGGAAATGAACTTTGACAAAGGTAACAAGATTAAATATTAACTCCTAATTTTGCATTTGTCTCACTTAAATTAATTTGAAACATGAAGCAACATTTGTTTAAAGGAAATAGTTCACCAAATGATGCAATGATTCAACAGTTAAATTGAAGTTGTTTCCACTGTAAATACAATCTGTAAGATAAAAAGCATTATGCAAAGTGTTGGCCATCCTACAAATCAGCTAACTAGGATTCTATGCACACTATGCACGGTACTCTGCTAGCCATTGAAAGGGGTGTGTGAGTGTTTCAGCTGAGGTTTCTTTCTGTTCAAGGAAGTTTTTTCTCTCCACTGTCACCAGATGCTGCTCATGGTGGAACTGTTGGGTTTTTCTCTATAATATTGTAACTTGCCCTGACTTTTTAAAGTATCTATAGATAATGCATGTTAATATTTAGTGCTATATAGATAAAATAAATTGAATTAAATCAAACTGTGTCATATTTGTGTTTAAAACCCTCTGGTGCCACTAAGCAAAATAAAAAGACTGTATAGATCAAAAAAATTGAACCTTAGTTTTAAACCGTCTCAGCCACTGCCTGAGTCATTTGGGGCATTTTCTCATGCTTTTTCTGCAGGCCTGCTGATGGGTAGTGTGATGCCCAGTACTACATTCTTGGGGGCTTTTAGAGCTTTTGATGAAACAGTAGGGGAGAGAGGCTGGCGGTCTGGGCTGAGATCTTGGGGAAGGTAATTAGTGCAGAAATCCCACAGAAATATCTCTCATTAAACTCCAGTCAGACCGCCATCCCAGCTTCCATCTGGAGGCCTTTCCCTCACTCTCTTTTATTGACTAATATTGGGGCTTTTATGACACTTTTTTTTCTTTATAGTCTCCATCAGAAATCCTCCATCTGGCTATATTAATTCAGACATACATTCAAAAAGCCTGTTGAGATTTACAGTGTAGACCCCCAGTACATATACAGTGCTTGAACAGTAGTTCATAAAAGTAGCACACATACATCAGTATTCATTTTTTAGTTAAGTATGATTTCTTTCTTTCTTTTTGTTTCTACACTTTTATTCCTGTGAAGTTTGTTTAATGAACCTAAGGTTTTAGTAATTCAGAACTTTAACAGCACTGTCCAAAAATGCATGAATATGTAAAACCTGCGTCAGTGTAGTGACCTTTGTTCTGTGTATTTATTTCTTTGGAGATTCAGTTGTCTATGTAATGAAAAGCAATATCAGAATTACCAAGTAATACAGAAATTCCTATAGTAAATGTCACATCCAGGACCTTTTCAACACTTCTATATGCAAAGTTCTGCCAAAGACATTAACTTTTATAATGTGGGAATAACCTAAGTATTCTTTCTCCTGTTTTCAGTCTGTTAGAGTCTAGACAAGTGTCCCTGGATATCATGGAGGTTATTGTGATAATGGGGTAGAGGATCGTTGCTGCAACCAAACTGCTGCAGAGCATCTCGACAAACAGTAATATCCACAGGCTAACAGGTTACCAAGCACTGAGTCTACTGTCTGACTCTGGTGTGAAAGTGGTCTGAAGTGTTCTCCTCTATAATATTGCAAGGTCTTCACCTTACCCTGTAAGTGTCTTGAGATAATGTGTGTTATGATTTGGTGCTATACAAATAAAATTGACTTGACTTCAGTATTGTTCAGTGGACAGGCTACAGTCTAGCATGCTGCTTGTTAACCACAACCACTTTCTGCAATTCATATGTAAATAAATGTTGATATGTTTAGCACAGTTATCTGTCGTATTTTTTGTGCACTTTAGCTTTATTGTAACTTAAATAGAATTTGTACTACATAAGCTTCTGTACAAATATTTATTTGTAAATTGTTTATTTTTGCTAAATTATTCCAGTAAAGGTTCTGACTAAGGAAACATCACCTCTGTCAGTCTCTTGATTATTGCTCCATGTTTTATTTTATTATAAATATAATTATATAATACATCATATAATTGTATGAGACATAACCGTTGAATGCATGTGCATCTTTGCTGCCTCTGTAGACATTTCATTTCTAATGAATCAAAGATATTTTCATGATGAGACCTGGAGCTCCTCGCCTGATACAAACACATGTGGCTCCACACTACAGCTGTCTGTGTTGGTGAGAAATACACATTAAGATGCACACAGCATCAGCACCTTTAGCCATGGTGTGACATGAACAACTTGTCCATTTAACCATCCATACCAATCCCACATACCTTACTTTTTCGTTTGCATACATGTGGACATTACCGTCCAAACATACAGATATCAGATGATTAGAGGAGCTATTTGTGAGTTTTGCTATTGCTACATAGCTAACGTTAGCATTAACAGCTGTTTACTTACCAGTCTAGAAGAAACATTGTAAGTTCAGCATCGAACTTCATTCTTTTCCTCACAAACAGCTGTCTCCAGAGGTGAAACAAACACCAATTTTAACTCTTGTCTCTATCTATTGATGTTAGCATGCTAACCAGCTAGCCCCTGCCCATTCCAGCCTGTGTCATCACTTTCTGATAGTGACTCACTCCAGACTCGACTCTGTCCTGAAGACATAGCTGCTCAGAGGGTGGATTATAACCTTTTGTATTATAAAGACAACAACCACCACCACCTGCTCCTGACAAGAAACCACATTCAGCAGCAGAGAAAACTTAAAAATAACCCCTTTAATCTATAATGTAAATAGCAGAGGGCCAAATAGTGATCTTGTGGCGCATCTGTAGAAAGATGACAGATAATTTTGACAGTTTGCAGTTTGATAGATATGATTCTGTCTTTTTAAGGGTCTTTAAGCATAACTGCCCCATATCAAATAGATCCCTTACTCTAGATGGTTCACAGGAGCAAATCATTCTCATAACCTCTGATTCAGGGACATTCTCTATGCTTTATTAACTGGAGGAATATTCATCCACTCAGGTGAAAAACAAGGTTTCCATCAATTTTAACTTCAAGCAGTTTTCCTGCTTCACAGTGTTGTCTTGTGGAACTTGTTCCAGGTCATGTTACAATTACATCTTGCTGTTTCTATTATAGTGAAAGAAAAAAGGCTCTGCCTGACCAATTCTTAGTACGTATACCACCTCATTCCTTAGTCCAAAGTTTATATATATCTGATTGGTTGGTGTGGTCATATAAAAACTGTTGCTGATACAGCAGAGAGAGCAGTTACTTCCCTATCATTTCACTTCATCACTACTCTCAGGTTACCAGCCTACTGTGCTCACGCTCAGTGACTTGACTCTGCTTTTAGTTTTTGTTAATCCATGAAGTTTGATCTCTAGATCTGATTTATTTGGCTACTTGCAAATTGTGGTTTTTGGGATTGTTTATTGTCAGTAATTTGCAATGACCTTGTAGATGTAGTTCTGTCAAAAACCAAAGATTTCTGTCAAAAACTAAAGAGCTTTAAGCAGTTCACTCACCAAACTTTGATATCTCTTTTCCTCTCTCTCTCTCATACTCTCTCTCTTACAAATCTTGAAGTCTTGCAGTTAGTGCATTACCAGTCAACATCTCTTAATACCCCCCCCCCAAAAAAACTGTCAAGAACCAGGTCTGTTGTTGGAGCAACAGATTATTATTGTTAGCATGAACTTTAAAAGTTTTGCAGGTTGATGTCAACAGGTTTCAAAAATGCAGAGATGTTTTCTTTGCTGGTTTGAAAAGGTTTGAAAGTAAACCATAAACTGACTGCACCTGCGACCTGCTGCCAGTATAGACATATCTAAACACAATGTTCATATATAGAACAAGCAAGAATACAGGTGAGTTTATTAGCTTGCACCTGTATGACGACTTTTAATCCAGTACTGCAGCCTTGCAATGAATCATTGGTGAATGTGTGTGGGACAGAAACGTGCTGATTCTGTTTCATGTTCATTTTTGAGGACTGGATAAAATGTGCACTCTCATAACAAAAGGATGTGAAGTCACATGATGAGCTGCTGATCAGATGAAAATGCAGCAGCATTTGTTTTGCTTCATGTCACTGTGTCTTTTGGTGATGAAGGAAGACGCACAGAGGAAGCCTTCTCTCATGTATCTGTGCCATCAAGAAGTCCTTCAGCTGTGCATGTCCATGAAAAAACACCGGGTAGTCCTGCTGTAGTTGTGCAACCATCACCAACAAAAGCACTGTGGGGCTTTTATTTTGGATGTGCCTGGGAAAACGTGAAAAGCCCACTGAGAAGCCCGGCCTCCATACTGCCTCCTTTAAGCTTCACTTTGATAGAGACTGTGCCAAAGTTGGAATGAAAAGCTCATTTTGCTTCTTCCTCTGAACAGCAAAGTACCCAGAAACCCCTCCAAGTCTCCACTCAATCCCAGTGCTCTGTTTTATGAAAAGGTAATATGCTCTGAACACTGTGTGGACCTGTTTGGCTTAGGGTGTAATGCTCTTATTATTTAGACAGCAAGCTGCTAAGAGCAATAGTGTGTTAAAGCTACACACACACACACACACACACACACACACACAGTTGTTCTGGTATCTCCATGACCACATCTTATGAAGGGGCTCATGTAAACCTGGGGCCATGCATGTAGCCATGGAGACGAACTAGTGTCTTGCATGGTTCTTCCTCCTACCTGCGTAATGACACGCTGATGTCTCAGCACACACACTGACACAGTGTTTAGTTTGCTCTAGTTTAAAGTGAGTGAAGAGACTGAATGACTTTGTTTTGTTTCAGTTGTGATGATGGAGAAAAAAAGGCGTCAGTGTTACGTTATACCGTGAAAAGTTCATATATGGTATTTTTCATGTTATTATGACCTACACACCTATCACATTATTATAACTTGAACTGTTTCACGTGATAACGTGATAACTTCATACTCATGTTTGAATGCGGAAAGAGTGTGTGGAGAGTAAATTGAGGAATGATTCAGATTCTGTCTCATCAAAATGAGCTGGAGAGATACTGGTGTGTGTGGGCAGCAGCTGTGAGGAAAGTGATCAGGGACCGTCTACAAAGTGCAACACTGAAAACAGATACTGCAAAAATATTCAGTAACTTCCCCTTCTTACACTGTAGTGTCATGAAAATCCCTTCACACATTAACAGTCTCCTGTTGGTTACACTACAACAGTTTGGAAAACTGTGCAGACAGAATGATCTTTTCTTCAAATGTTAATGTTTCTTTTTTATTTCATCAACTTAAACAACAAACAAATGAATCAGTGATTGTGACGTGTAAAAGTTTGTGCCCCCATCTTCTTGTAAAGCCTCAGAGCTTCAGTAACTCGTTAGGCATTAATTGATCCACAGACAGGGTCATCAGAAGGAAACCTCACCTGTGACATCATCACTAAAATCAACATCTGAAGTCTGCAGAGCAACATTTAATCGATTTTTTACTTTAATTTGAGTAAGATTTCTTGAAAATAGCAGAACTTCTACTTGAGTACATTCATCCAATACTCCCTCCATCCCTGACACCGACAAAGACAGACAACAGGTGTCACATTATGTTACCACTTGGAGCTGTTGGATAGATGCTTAGATATGAAGTGATCTCAGCTCTTGCATAGCAAGGTGGAAAGTAAGGGTTTGGCAGGTGTGCAGGCCTGAAGTTATTGCAAGAGATCAGAGTTCATGTGCGGAAAAATCTCACTCTAATCCTTTATTATCAGCAATCCTGTTTTTTTTTACAGTCTCACAAATTAATTTCTGATGTGGGTTGATGGTTCGTTAAAGGCTTCTTCACAACAGTACTGTTGTGGCTAATCCATTAAAAAAAAATGTAACCGCCGGAGGTTAGGTGGAGTGACCGACACACACATTTACAAAGCTCGTACAGATGTATGATATTTTCAATAACTGAAACTGGGCTTTATGAAGTAACAAATCCAAACACCTCCTCAAATGCTGCCAGAGCAGAGGAATCACACCTGGATTGTGTCAGGTAATCAGCACCTACACAGGTGAGTCTCCTTACTCAAACTAATATTAGTATTTCATAAGTTTTTTCATTAGTATTATTCAAAATTAAACTTAAAATACTACTTCTACAGATCTACAGATTTTTCTTATTTAACTCCAAAACTCTTAATATGTCTCCAACAAGTACCTTTTGAAAATACACCTCTATTTATTATTATGAGAGTTGAGAAACAGGAAATACTGTATATAATTCAAGATCATTAGTTATGTGAAAAAAATGACTGGTTGCTCCTTTATTTTGTGTGGCCAGAGCATCTGTGATACACCTCTGTTATATTTAGTCCTGGGTTTCATGTGTGTGTGCTCTGTCTGATCCAATCACCCAGAACACAGGTTCAAACGAGCTCAACTTCAGTTGTGCTCACAGGAGGCCAATAAAGCAGAAGAGGGCTTTATCCACACCTCCAGGCCATGTATGTCAAACCTCTGCTGCACTACATTTAATAAATCTGTTACTGAGCCTCCGCTGGTGCAACGACTCAAACAGGCTGATGGGTTGTTTGGAGGGCAGCAGTGTTGTTGGAGAGAGTGAACAAAATAACATGAAATCCCACATAAACAGTGATTCTGTGAGTCAAGAGTCAGATCTGCTGACGGCTCAGTGCTGTGTGTCCTCACATGCCCTCGCCCTGTGGAAGAAGTAAAACAGCTTTAAACAGACCGGGCGCACGCACGCACGCACACGCACGCACACACACACACTCTGTCTCACACACACACACACACACATGCTCTGTCTCACATACACACACACACACGCTCGGTCACACACACACACACACACACACACACACACACACACACACACACACACACACACACACACAC
>NW_019524912.1:111406-111948 GCF_002814215.2 Seriola lalandi dorsalis
ATGATTTGGTGCTATACAAATAAAATTGACTTGACTTCAGTATTGTTCAGTGGACAGGCTACAGTCTAGCATGCTGCTTGTTAACCACAACCACTTTCTGCAATTCATATGTAAATAAATGTTGATATGTTTAGCACAGTTATCTGTCGTATTTTTTGTGCACTTTAGCTTTATTGTAACTTAAATAGAATTTGTACTACATAAGCTTCTGTACAAATATTTATTTGTAAAACCGTTGAATGCATGTGCATCTGTAGACATTTCATTTCTAATGAATCAAAGATATTTTCATGATGAGACCTGGAGCTCCTCGCCTGATACAAACACATGTGGCTCCACACTACAGCTGTCTGTGTTGGTGAGAAATACACATTAAGATGCACACAGCATCAGCACCTTTAGCCATGGTGTGACATGAACAACTTGTCCATTTAACCATCCATACCAATCCCACATACCTTACTTTGTTGTTTGCATACATGTGGACATTACCGTCCAAACATACAGATATCAGATGATTAGAGGAGCTATTTGTGAGTTTT
>NW_019524912.1:111998-114519 GCF_002814215.2 Seriola lalandi dorsalis
ACATGCTCTGTCTCACACACACACACACACACATGCTCTGTCTCACATACACACACACACACGCTCTGTCACACACACACACACACACACACACACACACACACACACACAGGAAAGACTTTTTACAATATGCTATATAGTGGCAGAAGGTAGAGTACAAATGGGTGAGTGCTGCCCTCTCTCCCTCTCGTGTGGCTGCTTGTAAAGTCCTCCCACCCCGTCATGACTTTCAGACTGGCATGCTAATTGAAAACAGCACTGTTTCCCTGCTTCCTGCGTTTTCAGCTGTCTCATATAGACACCAACACACAAACACACAACCTTCTCCTTCACACAACACACACACACACATACCACATACACTACAAGTCTGTACACAGTAATAGCTTGAAAATAGCATTATTAACTGCACAGTAAACCTGTTCTTTATACCCGTGTAGGTAATTGAAAATGTAGAGGCTCGGGGTGTTGTAAAGTCTGGCCCTGTGTGGTATGTACACAGGAATGAATAAAGGCTGGATTTGCTTTGTTATATGAAAATACTGCGTCGACTACCAGGGACTACCAACCAGTCATGTGACTGTCCATCCAACACTAGACGGGTTCTGGTCTGCCGTGCTTATCAAAGCAACTATTTTGATGACAAATATGATGTTTACTCTACAGCTGCTTCTTCCATGTGTTAAAGAAACCGTAAATTCAGTGTGTATCACCTCCAGATAATAAGTGTAAACAGTCACTGTCTCTATGCCAGATAATGACAGTTTACAGTAAAGTGTTAAAGTGCTGCGCTCAAGAAAGTGGTGTTTTTGGTCTTGAATAGGGTGTTTTCATCCACACACACACACACACACACATGCACACACTCATTCCAGAGCCAAAGAGTTTCTAGCACCTTAGCAACCATCCACAGCAGCTTTAAAAGTCAATGGTTTTGAAGTGCTGTAGCTGAGATGTGCCCCTCTTCACCACTGTAAGAAGTGTGTGAATCACCAGCTTAAAGGGGTAGTTCAGTTATCTGACATGGGGTTGTGTGAGGTACTGCTCTATAGTCAATAACCTGCAGTAGCAGAAGTAAGGCAGTTTATTCCCAATGATTTCGTGAATCGATTTGATCCCGATTCACAATGTCTTGATTCCGGATTCGATTTGATTCAGTATCGATTCAGTTAGAGGTATTTCACTTACAACATCAATTTTTCCGGCATGAGATCCTCAGAAAACGAATGCTGTAATGCTGCTTGTTCCTCTAACCTGGTGCATCATTAAATAATTCATTCTTACATTACGAATGGACACAAAGCGGTTACATAAATGCACTTTATATTTAACACGACAAACATTTTAGACAAATCTCAAGAAAGAATAGATGTAATGTGCGTTGTTAACATACCCCAGTGCGCCAGCTACACGGCGTATGAACAGGTACACACAGCTTCTTCTTCACATTTTGCAAATAGCTTTGCCTTTGTCATCACATCGGCCTTTAGACTTGCCGCTGACTTCATTGGGACCTCATCTGCCATGTTTTTGTCTCTCATGTGCAGATTGCGGCTTGTTTCGAAGGTTTATGTAACCACTGTTCCTACAGTGACAAGTTTACATTCATTTACTGACTTGTGTCCAGCAAATGAAGCTGCATTAGAAACATCCATTCAGAGGAGAAGCTGCAATGCAGGCAGAGGTCAAGCTATGCTAACAGGCTAGTCTGTGAAAATGTAGCTAAGCTAACAGGCAAGGCTATGAAAATGTAGCTAAGCTAACAGGCTAGGCTATGAAAATGTAGCTAAGCTAACATAAGCTATAAAAACGTAGCTAAGTTATCTTTCATTTCCATCAGCACAAGCTCTCCAGGTGTTACTGACCGACTTTGTCATGTTTCTGTGTAAAAGCATCGCAGATAAAGAAACTGTCAGAAGAGTGAATGATGAATGAAAGGACGATTTCACTGAGCAGCTCAGAGGCAAGTGGTTTTCCATCTGTCCCCTTTCTGCCTCTGGCACCAGTCTTTCGAGCAGGTCCTCTAAAAACAGGAGAAGGTGATTGGTGTTGTAGGGGCCAATCTCACATTTGTTCGAGTGCACCGTTGTTGGAGATTGGGGCACACATGGTCATGTTGGCTCCTCTCTGGCCCGGCACAGTAACTGTGGCCCTTTTGCCAATTATTATTCTTCTGTGCCGACGCCTTTTCTCCAAGTTGAAGCCAGCCTCGTCGATGTAGATAATTTCATGTGGGACTTGATTTGCCTCCAACTCCATGACTCTCTGAAAGTAATCAGACACAGTGTGTGTAAATAAATGACTGTATTGCATAACCTTACCTGGACGTATTGACGATGGAGTTCTTTGATGTGCTCACTGTTCCTTTCAAAAGGAACTTTGTATAGTTGTTTTATTCGGACTCTGTGTTTAGCTAGAGTCCAAGAAATGGATGTTATGCTGATTGCTGCAATGTTCCCAAAGACAAGGTTGTCCTTTACAACTCTGGACTGAAGGTCTTTCAGTTTTATTTCATTGTCAA
>NW_019524912.1:114692-122111 GCF_002814215.2 Seriola lalandi dorsalis
TGGTCTATGATAGTAGCTCTTATTTCATCAGGTGCCCTAGCTCCAGCCCTTCTTTGAGCACCACCATGCATTCTGTCTCCTCTCCCTCTACCTTGTCCTCGTCAAGCATTCCTCTCCCTTGCCCTGGTACTTGTCTTCCTCTCCCTTGTCCTGGTACTCGTCTTCCTCTCCCTTGCCCTGGTACTCGTCTTCCTCTCCCTTGCCCTGGTACTTGTCTTCCTCTCCCTTGTCCTGGTACTCGTCTTCCTCTCCCTTGCCCTGGTACTCGTCTTCCTCTCCCTTGTCCTGGTACTTGTCTTCCTCTCCCTTGTCCTGGTACTCGTCTTCCTCTCCCTTGTCCTGGTACTCGTCTTCCTCTCCCTCATGCAGGCATTTTTCTTACTTTTTTGTGTTGCTCTATATTGTTCCTTTTCCACACAAGATCAGCCCAAAGAGATCCTCTTTTACAGTATAACATATGGTCATGCGATTGAAAGAACCTCAACACCTGAGTGTGTTTCCTAGATGGGAATCAGCTGTGATTGATCTATTTGCATAACTTCAATCAGCTGTTTCTCAGTAGCAATGGAAAAAAATACAGGGGATATATTTGTGTTTCAATCTACAATATGAACAGCTGTTCACTTTGACTTTAGCCTATAAGTTAGGTTTAGAACATGATGTTATCTGTTCTGACATACAGTGTGGAAGCATTTGTAAATTTGGCAGTGAAAATCCATTGTTTCCGTCTTGGTTGAGCTTGTGTGTAAAAGAAGTTCAAGCATTTTGAATTTGTGTTAACTGTATGCATTTTGTGTCAAAGCAACAAGAAATGTGTTAATTGTATAACCTATACAGACAGATGTTGTGCTAACTGTGTGAAGAGTTTAGGAAAATTGTTAAAAGTATTGAAAAAATTGTCATAGCAATCGTAAAAAAACTGTAAGACTTTCTGTCATCAGCTCATTTCTTACAGGTGAGAAGTGTAATCATATGTAAAATAGAACATGTACGTGGAGCTGAGTGGCTGAATACAGACTGTGCTTTAACTGCAGCTGTAACACTGCGGTGGCAGCTCTGATGATGCCAGCTGGGAGCCCACAGTAGTTTTCATAGTGTGTCATCAGGGCTGCGAGTTTCACTGTGAACTGTTAGTTTTGGACGGGCTCTGTAGTCGACATCACTGCAGAGGGAGTGTCAGCGTGTGTGTCACAGCATCTTCAAAGTAAACCACAGAACACACCCAAAAGCGTCAGTGAGTTGGAGTCATTAATGTCACAGCTCTGATTGGATGTCAGGAGAGAGGAGGTGGTGTCGACATATGAGATGACAAGAGGCAGGTGACTTGAGACCAACTGTGTTTGGGTTTCATCAAAAATCTGAAACCAAAGCTATCTGCATAGACAGAAAACATGTTGTAATTTAGGTGAACTACACACTGTCCTACAACATCTGTGTATTGAGTGCTTTATGTTGTTACATAGTAACTTCATAATTAATTTATTACTTTATTCTAAGGTTATAAGTTGTAACTTGAATGTGAAAAAACCAAAAAACAACTAGACCTACAATGTTCTATTATAAACCAAATGTTTCAATCTATTCTACAGAGAAATCTGTGATTTTAATCATGTTAACGCTCCGTGTCATTGGTCTCCTGTCAATGAAATCATATCCTTTTACGTCTGATAACAAAGGCTGGTTGCCAACAAGTGTGTAAATGAGACTTCAGATGTTGTTGGGGACGTTAAAAGATATTATGTTGAACATGAAAACTGATCTACTCACCAGTCCACCTTTACAGCCTGGCTTATACAAACTGTCACCAACTCTGTCAGAGGAAAGGCTTCTGTAGAAGAGGTCAGAGATAAATCAAACTACAAGTTGAAGTTTAGTGGTGGTGACGTTGAAGTCATGTGACCGTGGTATAGTTGGTTCATAGCCTAACATTAGCTTGTGATTGTATTTATGCTTCAAAAATCATAAAGTGGTGTTTGTGAAGATGATCCTGCTGAATAAAACCTGTCTGTATCATCAACTGTTGTTTATTTTCTGTAATAATCTAAAACACAATGGAAAAATCCCATTGGCTTTGTGAATGGAACCAGGGGGATGCTAACTTGCTCATGCTAATTCAGGGTTGGACTACAAACATATGTCATCCCTGCAACGCTGTGTGATGGTGAGGACAGCAAATCCCATGATCCCCCGCTATTTCACAGCATCACCCAATGGCATCTTTTGTTACTGTTTTGTTTGAGAGACGCCTAGAGGCAGAAGTTACAGACTGTCTATTTGAATAATTTAATATTAGGAATCTGTTCATCTGTCTATTTGTGATACATGTCGTGTTTTGTGTTATTTTCCTTTATTTATCTGGTTACAAAGAGTTACTGTTTCATGGCAGCATTGTGATCACTCCATATAGAAACTGTCATAATCAAATTAATATACCTATAAATACTGTGACTTACATTGACATCTCTGTAACATTGAGCCTTAATACAATGTGGTTGTTCAAACACAGTTTGAAATAAACAGCTGATGAGTGGCTCTTTACCTCATATTATCTAGTAAACTGAAACAATGGTGCTCCCACTGTGAGTCTATAAAGTCTTTCTATTAGTAACTCTGGTGTGGGCAGCCACATGTTAAATGCCACAGCCGACCATCAGTGGTTCTGGTGACAGGAAATGTTACAGAGCTGCTCCAACATTCCTCTGACTCACTGCCACAGCTTCAGTCAGCACACATGGAAAAACAGGGAAACATTCAAATTTCTGAAAAGCTTTTTCCAAGAAAAACAGAATAATGTTTCCTGTTTGTAGAACCTTTGGCTATAATTGGTTTTTATTATACATATTTTACTCCAAATCCCATCTGATAATTGGCCCTGGAGTCATGGAAGATAAGCAGGACCAGGACTGATGGTGCCATGATGTGTCTGCTGCAGTGCAGAGGAAATGTTTTTACTATGATCTAAATGAAGTGTAAAAAGTATGCAGCAAATTTAATATCAGGCCTTTTTTAACACCACAACTCCACCATCAGATGCAGTAAAAGACCTGGCTGCTCTTTGCTTTCACAAAAAGACCTTAGGTCATGGTTGAAGAGTAATTCTCCCTTTCAGGACATCGTGACTGAAAGCTGTTGGCTTCATTCTCCCAGAATTCGGTTTGGAAAATTCCACTCTGCCAGAGGGAAATAATACCAGATCAATGGAGTCGACACTCAGTTCATTCCTCAGCTGATGTCAAAAGCTTGACAACATGGCACATTAGCTGCCAATGGTCCTCTGAGGCTTCTGCTTGTCTGGCTGGTTTCTCTTAAGGCCAGCTCTTCATGACCCCATGTCCAGTCCAGGTTAGACTGAGGTGAAGTGAATATGTTATGGATCACTCACAGAGTTAGAAGAGACAGACTATCTTTATTATTATGTCTCTCACACAGAGCACAGTCTCTGTCTGGGATCCACAACAGTTTTCACTCACTGTATTTCCTCAAAAAGTGGGCAGGACCTTTTTTTTACCTCACCTGCAGAAGGTAATAGGTTTTTTTTTTCTAACTCCCTGTGTTTGATATGTAAAATTTGTCATTGTGGTATTTTAGTATGAAGCCTCGTTTTCAGTCTCTCCTGTTACATTGCATTGTTAATACAAACTCAACACTTCCTGTAATCTTTTCAAATTAAAAGCCCTCTAGCATTTCAGTGGGCAGAAACCCTTTATTTCTTAACAGGGGTTTTAGTGTTGTGCTGCAGGGAATGTATTGTCTCACTTCCTGTTGCTGGTATTTCTGTTTACATGTTATTCAGAGCTAATAGTTTCTTTAGCAGTTAGCGATGACTTCTCTCTCTCTCTCCCTCTCTCCTGCTCTCTCTGCTCGGCGTGTCTTATATCTAAGTAGTAATTATTATACATTATTTTGTAGAAATGATACGTGTAATGAAAGTTTATTTGTTGTAATGAAGGTGATGCTCAGTGTATTGGAAGCGCCTCTCCGCTTCCCTGCAGTTCTTGAGCAGCTGTGAAATCAGAGTGGCTCGGTAGACCGTAATAAGAGGTGTAGCCAATCCAGACCTGAACCAGGTTCATACCCAGTCTGTTAGAAAACAAATCTCTAAATCTAGAGACAATGAACTTAGTTGTCAACACCACAGCTGTGTTGTGGTCCAGCAAGGCAACAATACAGATTTTAGATCCACACTCCACTTCAGTCGTGGTGCAGTAATGAAGCTGTAGCTGGTTTGCCAACTGCCTTTAAAACCCAAAGAAGAAGATGAAAAAAGAAGAAAAAGACATGTGACCATGTGACAGGATGACAAGTTACGACAAGATGCTGAAAATGTTTGTTTAGAAAAATGTGCTAGTTTGTGAAGATGACCCCAAAAATGGGGGTACAGTCCAATCACAAATCTACAAAGCAAATGAAAGCTGTCACAGCTGAGCGGTTGCTGATGTAATACGACCTGCAGGCTAACAAAGTGAAACACTAAAGTCCAGTTTTACAAAAGCTTCCTCTTTTTCTATGGAGCTGACATGAGCTCTTCGCACAGAAAACTTTGTGCACAGAGGAAACAGTCACTCCTTCAAACTGCTCCCCTGGGAACAGACCCTGTGGAACGCTCGACCCTCACCCCTCCAGAGCAATGTTGAGCTTCTGTCAGGCAACCACATCACTGACACATGATCATAGAGGATATGATTTCATTGACAGGAGACCAATGAAACATACTAACATGATTAAAATCACAGATTTCTCTGGTTTGAGAACTGATGGAAAGATTTATGATAATGTAAGAACACAACTCAAAAACATATAGAACATAAGTCTAGTTGTTTTTATATGGAAAAGTAACAAACTATAATTTACATGGCACCACAGAACCTCAGTGTTCCTATGAAAAACACATAGTGTGCCAGCAGCTGGTCACTGGGTCAGTTCATCTCTGTTGGTCTTGAAGACAGTGTAGCTCATTGCTAAAATAGGCAGCTGCTTTCAGTGAAACAGCTGTGATGAAACCACTGTACACATACTGGACAGAAAACTCAATCACAAAACCTGGATGGTAGAAATGTAGTTTTCTTCAGGCAGCAGTTACAGTGATCTCAGGCAGTCTTTACTGTGACAGGGTGGAGGAACTGAACCCAAAAGCGGCCAGACAGGGAAACGGTTTAACAGGGTTTATTGTAAAGTACAGTGCAGGAACGAAGGAAATCCAGAGTCCAGAGATAAACCAAAAGGTGAGAGAGAGTGCTGATCTGTGGGCTGGTGTGAGGCACGGAGGGAGACACTGGAAAAAACAGACAAACAGACAAAAAACAGACAAACGGGAGGATTAGAGCCAAGGTAGGTGTACGAATAATCTTTCTTTCAAAATACTTATTCTGATGGCGGTCAAGCCGTGTACCGCTGCGCTGAGGCGATAATACTCTGGTACTGAGGCTGAAGTCTGCAGCGGTCTTATAGGCCTGGAGATGCTGATTGGCAACAGGTGAGTGCAATCAGCCTCAGCGCCACGGGCGGGGGAGGGGAGCAGCCTCTGGGGAAAGGTAAGCAGCCAAACACACAAGCACAAACAGGAAAGGGAACTCCGGTAACAGTCTTTCAAAATAAAACCATAAGTCCATGATCACCACACTTTATAGTCTGAACCTGAACACTGAAAAGATCATTGTGGGTTCATAAGGCAACCAACAGCTGTGGACCTGAGTCTCCCTCACTCTGTCTGTTGGTTCATGACCAGTTGATCCAGTCGTCACATGATCATGTTTTAATAATAATAATAATCTTTATTTATAGAGCACTTTTTAAAATTTATGTTACAAAGTACCTAACAAAGGTTTATTAGATTAAATAAATATTTCAAAAAGAAGAACAACTTTAAGAGGAATAAAACACTTCAAGGGAAAGTAAAACCAGAGAAGAAGAGACTTAAAGGAGATCACAGATCTCAACCCTGTGGTACATCACTGACAGATAATGTCTGTGGTATTCAGAGGAAGGAAGGAGGTTCACAAGGAGGATATCAAAAGACTGTTCTTACTGTTTATGCACTGTATATGTCCTGCAGTGCACACAGCCTGCTTCTCCCTCCCCTCCCTAAACCAGACCTCTGACCTCTTCACCTCTCCCACTTTCCTCACACACTGAAAGGGACCCACAGGATGCTGGGTATTCATGATCGTCACCATTCAAAACAAATCACCAGTGGCGGCTGGTGTAAAATATTCTAGGTGGGGCTGTATGTGCCAGAAGCTTTCAGTAACTATACCAATAAAAGAATCCAAACCAAAAGATACCATTGTTTTAGGGATAAACAATAATCATTTAATTGCCCTTTAGAAATCAACAGTTTGACAGATAATGACAATGATATGAGATGTACATTAGTGATTACTCTTAATACAAAATTAAAGTTCTTGAGAGACATTTACAGTTGGATGATGATTAAAAATAACTATATACAAAGAAAAACTGTCATAGGAACATAAAATGTAGCAATTGGATTAAATACATTAGTGAATACTCATAGTACAAAATTACAATATAATGGTATATTATAATGTTTACAGGTGGATGGTGATTAAAGTTAACTATACACAGAAAAAGTGTGTGTGTCTGTGTGAGTGTATGTGTGAGTGACGGAGTGAGTGAGTGAGTGAGTGAGTGAGTGAGTGAGTGAGTGAGTGAGTGAGTGAGTGAGGGCTCTTATTTGTACATGAACTTTGTCTCCTCTGTAGCACAAGCACCAGCTGACAATGAGTGGCAGTGTCTGTTGTTTCATCTGCCTGAATAGCCAGATAATCTGCCCTTTTTATATCCTCCAGAATGCAATCTCGAAGAACCGTCAGCAGACAGTCCAAAAGTTGGTTTTGAACTGTCTTTGAGGTGCCTTTAAACACAGTGGCGGTCTTCAGGTGCTCCTCTAATACACCGTCCAGCGAGGCCACAAGGTCGACTAATCCCTGAAAAATGCCGGGGTTGTCGGACGATGCTGTCTCATCGTGGCCTTGCAATGCCAACTCAAAAGCTCCACAGAATTTCACACACTCAATGATCCTCGATCCAGCTCTTCATTGTGTTTTCTGACCGCAATCCTGTGTCCTTCATCCAGCTGCGCAGCTATGCTAGTCCTGCCTAGCACGGCTAGCTTGACGGCGTTGTTCATGTGCACCTTCGAGCATTCATGTTTTTTAATCCGCTGATAAATGTTTTAGGTCTCTAACTCCTGTTACAGTCCATGTAATATCTGCCCCCGGCATTTTAAACAGTAAACACGGGAAGCAGAATACTGCATTTGCAAAACTACATCCAGGTAGCCAAGCCTTCATGTCATACCAGTTCAGAGAGAAGCTCCTCTGGTCAGTTTTACCTTTCTCCTGTGTCTGCTGTGTTAAATTCAGACCCGGCTTCTCAGCTCCAAGTTCTTTAACAAAG
>NW_019524912.1:122319-129304 GCF_002814215.2 Seriola lalandi dorsalis
CTGCTGCAGTGCTGGGGCGACTTTTCTAGCGCCCCAGGAGAGAGGGGAAATGACCGTGGACACAAATTACCCCGTGGTTTATATTATATATATGGCTCGTTCTTTATAATTCAAAACACATTTATTTGTAAAATAAGCAGTAATCATTTATTTTAAACGATTATTTTGGAAAAAATAAAAATAAATAAAAACATTTAAAAATCCCTTTCCATCAGGGAGGGCGGCGCCCCAGCGCCCCCTATTGGCCAGCCGCCACTGCAAATCACATCTTTTCTTTTCATCAGCTGCTCAATCTGCTTTCAAGGCACAATAATAGAAACATGGTGTCTTCCTACATGTCTCCATGACACCTGACAGGCAGGAAGTTCTGACACCTTCATTACCTCATCACTATACATCATTTTATCAAATTAGTCAGAGTGACACACATTTTGTTCTTGGAAATTTAGACCACAGACCACCAAACAAGTGACAGTGTTTGTTCCACATGGTGCCATCATTTGGCTGTTGATAAATATTGCCCTCTTTGCATTTTTCTCACAGATTACTATGGGAATGAGCAAGGTATTCTGGTCATCCCATGTGTTGTCCCTGTGTTGTCATTCAATGCGTGCAGCTTTGTAACTATCAAAACTAAAAACAGCTGGATTAAAAAGTCATGATGTGTAATAATTATAACTTTATTTATATAGCTCTTTTCTTAACAAAGTTGAAAAGTGCTTCACAAGAAAAAAGTTCAACCAAGTACCTGAGCATGATAAAAGTTGTTGAACAGCATAAATAAAAAAACATCTGAAATAGATAGATAGATAGATACTTTATTTATCCCCTAGGAGAAATTCATGAAATGAACATTATGCAAAAGGATCTGACAGTAAGAGGTAATAAAATATGTAAGAACAATTGTAAGGGATAAAACAATTTAAATAAAACATGTATCAGACATTATACCAAAGGCTAAGACAAATAAAAGGGGGACTCTAACAATGAACACCAGCCTTGGTCACAAGGCTTGACCTTGGGGGGACCAGCAGGCCCGCTTCTGCAGATCTCAATTCTCAGTTGGGCACATACCATATCAATAAATCAGACATGTAATTGGGGGCAGAGCCATTTAAGGCCTTAAAAGTCAGTAATAAAATTTTTAAATCAATCTGAAATGTAACGGGGAGCCAATGTAGGGAGGTGAGTACCGGAAGTAAGTCATTGTACCTGATAAAACTAGAAAAACTAAAGATCACTGGTTTAAAAGTCAGTATGTGAAGGCCGTCCAGTCTTTATATGCTGCAGTAACAGTCTGTCCCCAGCTTCAGGGATTTGACTCAGAACCAGAGTGAACCAAGGAGGTAAGATCAGTCCAGGACTAAACTAAGGCCTGAGCAGACTATTAAAAAGCTGGGAAGGACGAAAAACGAGGGATTCAAACTGGACTCAATAACCCAGAGTTTGTAGATGTAAATCAACTTTTGCAAAACTGTAAAATAAATCTGCAGGAGACACAGAAGTTTGTGCATGTGTAAAAAAAAGTCCCCCTGGATATTGAGTCCTTGTTTTCCTCCTGCTGATGTGCAGTTTTAAAACATTAAAGGAGCCAAACTAACACCATGCAATCATGTTTGTGAAGGACACAGCAGTTCTATCATATCAGAGAGATTATATTAAACGTTTGCTTTTCCCAAAGAGATAATTACAGTTTGTCTTAATTTCTACAAACAAATAAAGGTTTGACTGGAGTTAACAGTTGACGTCTAACTGAGGAGCTGCTCAGAGACTGAGAACTGCTCAGAGATCATTGTGGATGATTTGCATGATTCCAACACATAATGGAGGATATGAGCCATGTTTATATCCAAACACAGTGTGTGTGTGTGTGTGTGTGTGTGTGTGTGTGTGTATGTGTGTGTTTGGGTCACACTGTGGGATGACAGGAACTTCTCACCATGGGAACTGTGTGAGAGGAACACAGGGTTCCGGCAAGACTCTCTTGAGAGCTGAGCACACGCACGCACATGGACACACGCACACACTCACGGACACACACACACATACACGCACGCACTCACACACACACACACACACACACACACACACACAGATGTACTGTGGAAAGGCAGGCAGATTAGATGAAAGTCATGACGCTGGATCTGGACTGTGGTTCTATTAGTGTTTCTGTGTCGTCAGTCTGCTCACAGTTCACAGTTCACTGTTTTTGCGTTTCCTTCTAGCAGGATGTGTGGCTGTGTCGGAGCTCCCTGCACGTGCTCAGACTGTCATATGCAGGAAGGAGGAAACCACACAACATTCCTCCTGAGCCTCTGAACATAGAAACACCCTCTGCTGACTGAAAATAAAAATACAGGATGCCGCACATGGGATATGTACTGTATATACAGTATGTTACATGACTGATTAGAAGGTATTTATTGTAGTTTAAATGTCCCATATAGTATAAAGGTAGATTTTTATGTGTTGTTTGATTATAAAGCAGGTCTAGGTTCTATATTAATACTGTGAAAGTATCAAAGCGTTCAGTCCACAGAAATGCACACAGCCTGGATTCAGAAACTGAGCATTGAAACCAGCCATCAGGACTTCTGGAACTTTGTGATGTCACAACAAAGCATTCACCACCCTCAGCCACGCCCCAAGCCCCACCCACCATCACAGCTTCACTTCTGATTGGCACAACTAGTTGCTAGCTCCAGAGAGAAACCTGAGAGAGGAGACTTTAGGAGGTTTTTAAGACCACAAATATATCTTTGGATATCATACTCAGACTGCAAATAAAGATGATGATCAAAGAGGAGGATCCCTGTGGAGCTGAGACATCTTCCTGTAAACAGGTGAACAGTTGTCATGAGGGAGGAAATTATCTATAGAGACCAAAACTGTTTTTGTACCAGGCTGTAAACATTTTTATTTCTGCTGTAAAGATGGGCATTTTAACATGGGAGTCTATGGGGATTTACTCACTGTTGGAGCCAGACTGACACTTCAGTGTCAGCTTCAATTTTTTGACCTGGACGTTGAGACTTGATATCAACACTTCAAATAAAACCCACTGGAAGAGCAAAATATGGACCTTTAACTTTAATATTGGTACGACCTGCTAAAAGAAAATATATTCATGTTTTCATTTGAACTCAGCCGTGTGACAGACATGTTTACAGGTCATCAAATTTGCCATTAAAGGTGCATGCTGCAAATTTTACAGAAACAGAAAACCTGCCTTCTATGTTGGAGGTGAGGACTTTACCAGGCAGAGAAAATCTAGGTGCATCATGGGAAATATAGGAAATATGAAAAGTAAACAGAATAACGTATGAATGTATGTAGACCATGTAGTAATGATTATCCTGTTTACATAAAAAGATAAAGTGATACTCTGTTATCCTGTATCACGTAAGCTTCAGTTATTCAGTTGAGTTGCTGGTTAATCGATCATGTTCACTGAAACTAAAACAGCTATTCCTCAATTACTCCTGCCAGCAGTAATTCTCCACATCCTGTACATTAAGACAGCACATATACAATCATTTGTACAATGTACACACTCAGCACATACTCACATGACAGATAAAGCTAAATTAAAGTCTGCTCTGAGCTGGACATCTGGGACACTTAAATTAAAGGCCTGTGGTGGGTGAACACTGCAGCAGGCAGTCAACTGAATTATACATTAATGTCAAAACAATGCAGTGCCAGTAACAGAAGACATTTCTATTCTGTTCTGTTCCTATGTGATACTGTGGCAATCCGAACAACAGGTGTCAAGTTTGGCTGTGTTGTAAATAAATTCAGAGACAGGAAAGGTGGACAGGGATGAAATCTGTTAGGCCAACACTGGTGCTCCTCCTGCCAGAGATAGTAGGTGGCAGGTACTTATCATGTGAGTGTTAATAAATCAAGAACATGGAAAATAACCAGGAACAACCTCATCAAATTGGAAATAAATCATTGTTATTGTTCATCGTTAATTATTATTATAATGAAATCATGATTATTATCAGTCATTTAGTCATTCAGTCAATTCAAGGTGTATTCATACTTTTGCTACACAACAGTTTTGTAGTGGCTTGCTGTGGTTGTAACAGGGATTCAGATACAACAGAGGGCCTAATTTATAAAAGCACCTGTAGAACCAGCTCAGCTAAGTGTGTGTGTATACTGTCCTTACCAGCGCTGTTGAAATTTGCTTTCATCTCGTGGTTCATGAAGCTCTCAACAGCTCCAAACAAATCAGTTTTGCCAACCTTTTCAAGAAGGGCAACTGTATCTGCAGCAATTTTAAACAGCACTCTCCACCACCACCATCAAAATACAACATGAGGGAATATCTTTATGAAGAATGGTTCATCTGCAGTGGAGTTCAGAGACTTGGAGCTCAGAGCTGTTCTGGCGACATGTGGTGGAACAACACCTGACTGAGACACCTTATGTTGGGTTTTCCTTTCATTTGTCACCAAATAAACAGGATGTCAGCCGGGACCCTCAACACAGGAACAGACAAGACGTTGACCAGGACTCCCAACGCTGGAACAGGTGAGACATTGGCCGGGACTCAGGAATAGATGTGACATCGACAAGGACCCCTGATCCAGGAGCAAACAGGATTTTGACAAGGATGGCCAACTCAAGAGTCTGGCTCGGCATTGATTGTGGTGTTGGGCAGGGGGAGCTCATGGTGCCTAGGCATCTGAGGCTCTGTAGTGCTGGGCACCTGAGTCTTTATGGAGCTGGGCAGCTTGGGGGATCAACGTCTCCGTGACCCACACTTTCTCTACGGGCTCCAACCCCTAGACATCTGGGGGCAACCGGCAGATGAGTTTCCCAGAAATGGGACTGCTGAGGGTCTTCAATGTCTGAATCACACAGGATGTCAGTCAACATGGGAGCAGGCCTTAAGATTGTGGGCCAAATACTAACCGACTGGAAAACTGACTGAAGGCTAACATTGTCTGGGCTGCAGGCTGGGAGTTAGCCAAATTACAGTCAGACAGGGGGCAAACAGGCTCAGGTTGGAGGCAGGACAGAGGTAAGAAAACTGGGAGGCTGGCTGAAGGCTAGAAGGTTTTGAGTCTAGCCAACTGGAGGCTAAAAGGTGCAATGCTAGCCACCTTGGCTGCAGACTGGGAGACCTCCAGGGAAACAGGCTGTTGACAGCTTTGTGACAAAGCACTTTGTATGCCAATAAAGGTGCAATGCAGCGAGCAGCAAAAGCCGGAGGACCGTTGAAGGCCAGAGGATAGAGATAGATATTAGCGTGCAATGAAGGCTACAGCGAGTCAGCAGAGAGTCAACACAGAGGGAAGGCATGGGTTAAATAAATTAAAATAATGTGAAGGAGTTGTCAATGAGTAGCCACCATCAGCTACATGAATGATGAGACCTGAGTACTACTGAGGGCTTAGACCACATCTTAAACCAGGACCAGGACTAGAACACAGAAAAACCCACTGTTAAAAGAGAGGAGATGATGCATCAAAGATGTATGTAAACCTCAAACTGAAAACCAGGAAGCTAACTGAGAGTATGTGGGACTTTCATTTTTACATCCCTGCACAAATAAATGAAACCACAGGTGAAATGGATGAAGCAGCTGACTCAGAGTAAGGCTAATGTTTCCAACATGAAAATGTGACTGCGCTGCCAAACTGACCCCAGACATCTAATGATAGGACAATGAGGTAAATTACAGGAAGAGAAAGGGGCAGCCTGGAGGCATAATGCATGAGGCCAAATTAGATGAGATGGCAGAGACATCAGCAGGAGTTTATGAAATTTACACTGGGTGTGGGTGATTCACAGTGTGATGAAATTGTTGAAATTTTAGCAAAGCCACATAATGAATCATAATCTGACAACAGGCAGCTGACCTGTTAAACTTGTCTGCTGTGGTCATATGGGTAGTTTTTGAAATGAACTGAAAGGAACAGCTCTGACTTGCAACAGACCCAATGAACATAAGGTTCAGATCATAACGTTGGAGTAAACGGACAAGTATCCCCTCATGTTGTTGGTACAGAGTTACATTGAATGATGATACCTTCATATACTCAAGTGTCTGAGTTCACGTTGACAGTTCACTTACTGTCGTAACTGTGTCTTGTGAACTGTGATACTGTGATACTTTCATTTACTGATGTAGGAACTGGGATGTACGGTGAAAACACTGCAACTTAAGAAAACACATGCAGATAGATAGATAGATAGATAGATAGATAGATAGATAAATAGATAGATAGATAGATAGATAGATACTTTATCCCTTACGGGAAATTCAGATATCCAGCAGCTCATTAGTAACTAGAAAATTCCAGGGAAATTTTGTGTTCCATGGGGGCTACTGCTGGGATAGGGTTAGGGTTAGGGTAAAAAATCTTCTCTGTGTCACTGTAGCGATGACATCACGCAGCCCTTGGCTGTCAGAGGTCAGGTCAGGAGCTGCCGTTGCCATGGCAATGTGAAAATCTGCCCAGAATTTGGCTTCTACATGGCTTCAAACAATTGAAGGCACTCCTCTCAGCTATTCTAGCTGTAGAGGAGTGCTTCAGAGCTGAGCACCCGTGGCACTAACTAGAAAATTCCAGGGAAATTTTGAGTGCCACGGGGGCTACTGCCAGGATGAGTACACGATTTATTTCACCCTGATCATATTCTGGTTTTGAGAAATGTCTTGATATAAAAGACTCTGATATAAAACAATGTCACATCCCTCCATCATGTATTATGTGGGAAATATCTCATATTTTGTGTTGTTTTTTTAATAAAACAAGAGGCAACATGTCTTCAAACTGGCATTTAAAGGGTTAAAATCCTGAAAACTAATAAACATTTGGTAGGTTTGAGCAGAACTGAAGTGGTTTAAGAGATGTATGAAAAAAAAGCAGAAAAAAATATTGATATATGATGATTTTATAGCATTTTCTTTGTGTGTCCTTGTTTGGACGCGAGGAACCCCAGAGGGTACAAAATGTGTTACCAG
>NW_019524912.1:129324-130048 GCF_002814215.2 Seriola lalandi dorsalis
AACAGTGTACCAGCCAATGGAATGCTATTCTGTAAACGAGACTCAGTCAAAGGTCAGCCCACAGGTCAGGACCAACACACAGACACAAGGATCACTGTGACCCTATGGTGACCTATAACTGGTCAAATTTCTGTTACACAGAGATTAAAACAAACACTCTTTGAAGCTGTTATTCCACTCAAAATGACAAAAGGTCTAACAACAACAGTTAAAACCCAAAAGGCTGCACTCAAAATAATGACTAAAAAGGGGCTGATCACTCAGCTCTGGATGTTAGCAGCCAAACTGATGTTACACCCAATTCTGACTACAGCTTTAAAGGTAATCGAAGCACTACAGTAAAAGGACAATCTTCTGGAGCTGCGCTGTCGTCCTTCAACATCTAACCTTATTGAACTGCATGCTGGCTTGTCACTGTAGTGGACAGGGATTTGGTTTTGTTGGAAATTGGCCTTCTTTCTTAGGCCTGCTAAACGGAGGGGAGGGCTTCATCCTACTGGAAAAGGTGCCTCTATTTTATCTAGGTACAGGCACTTAAGTAAAGTTTGACATTAGGGACTTATTGCACAGCTGGTCGCAGGTGATTAGAGATTCGGCGTGGGTTTGGAGTCCACCACGTTAGTTAATATGTTTAACCAGGGAAATACTCTGATTATCAGATTATCAGACTGATAGCATGGTCTATAACATTTTGCTGTCTCTGACCTGGCACTTGTGCAGCTTA
>NW_019524912.1:130068-134412 GCF_002814215.2 Seriola lalandi dorsalis
TCTCAGCGGAGACCGTCACAACTTCATTCACTCTTTTAACAAAACAAAACAAAAAGCAACGAAGGAAGCAGTAAATGGACTTACATATTTAAGACCTAACTAAATGTAATTTAAGACCTAACATGCGGCTAATGTTAAGCTAGCAGAGCTTGGAGAGTTGGTTATCTGGTTGCTAGGCACGCACACACGCACACAGGTCAGTAGCTGCCGTTGCCATGGCAATGTGAAAATCTGCCCAGAATTTGGCTTCTACATGGCTTCAAACAACTGCAAATTATGAGAAAACCGTTACTTCTTTTCATAAACCGAAAACACTGTGACAGACACTGAAGCCAGAAGTTTCTACAGTCTCTATTTTATTCAGATATTCCTTAAAATGAGTGAGGAAGCTCAGTGCGAAGACAGAGTGAGATTCTTTTGAAAAAAAAAAACCGATTACATTAGGTGTCAATGAGAGTGAGACAGGTATTGCTGCCGGACTCGGCACCACCGTTTAAATTTTGTGCAGACCCTACCTGACCCTCACGCACTCTAGCCAACTGACGCAGAAGTGATTCCAGGGGACAGTAAAGAATGATGAACCTAGCTGGGATGCACTTGTTCAATGCTTTTAACTTCAAAAGTCACAAAGCATTAAACAACAAGTGCGTCCCAGTCAAGCTGTCACCAACACTTCATCATTTCAGACAGAGAAGACATTGCGTGATCTGTGTGTGCATTTCATTAGTTTTTTTCCGCTGTGGACATGTGCACCTGAACCTAAAGCTTATGCAGTCTAAATATTTCACATCTGTTCTTCAGACAAAGAACTCCCTTCCCCACAGTTTCTCACTGTTATCATCTGGGGACAACCCACCCCCCAGGGTGTCACCAGACAAAACCAGATCTCTGTCTTTCTCTAATCTCCTTCGCTTGTTCAGGAGCAGCAGCTCCTCTCACCTCTTCAAGGAGCAACAAGGCTCCAAGCCCAGGTCGGCACTGCCACCTGAGACATTCAGGTCTCTTGTCAGGCTCCCCACGCAGACTGCAACACTCTCCTCAACAGCAGCGACCTGCTTAGTATAAACTGAGAGTGAACCATTTTTTTCTTCAGAATCAGCAGCTACAACACAAGGCCAGCCAGCTGAATTCAACAGGAGCCACAGCAGAGTTAGCATGGAGCAGCTAACTCTGTGAGAAGAACAAATGAGCGGAAGCCACACAGCCAGACAGATGTCTTGTTGTTGTAATGTGTGCTTAGGTTGAGGTTAGTCATACAGTTAATTGGGTACTTGTATGTTCACAAACATACCTGTAGTACATCACAGTCACACACACACACACGCACACCCATACATACACACACACACACACACACACATATCAACTTTAACTTATTGTTGATATGGTCATTTGGTAAGTTAATTATTAATCAGAGTTCCAGATTAATAGTAATAATTTAAGACTGAACCAATATTGGCTATTCCGCCTATGATTTTAGGCTGGCGCCTCCAAGGACTTTAATTCATTTAAAAGTTTTTGTTTAATATTAATATTTTTAATATTTATATTTTCTTAATTTATGATATCCAGATATTTATGATAGCCAGTAAATTGATTGACAACCAAAGGTCCAACAAATGGTGTCCCACTCGTGAGACAGAGCATAGACCCAACAAGATAGAGAAATAAATCAGTCATAGGTATAATATGTGAATGTGGGCCACAGCACCACACGTGAACAGTAACAAAGTAAATTCCAGTTTAATTTTTTATCAATCAATTTCTTAAATTAGCGTATGATTATGCTCTTGCTGACATGTAATGGATTAGAAAAAAATTTGCCTGAGGCCAAACTTACTTGCCGACCCTTGGTCTCGAGTTTCAGGGTCTTACCTATAAAACAAACAGAGTAAAAGACAAGGTTCTACACCATAGATGGTGAAGTAACTAACTCAGCTGCTATCTGGCCACTCAAGTAACAACAGAGCAACGTCATGTGTGCAACCTCGTCTGACCGCCTGCTAATCGTCACACCCAGCTTCAGCAGGCCATTTGCTAGAAACTTGTAAAAATCATCATCACTGGTAAGAAGATGTGTGATATGTGGGGGAAATGGGGTATGTTTGAATTCATTCAAATGAATTGTGTGTCATACGTTTTATGTGCTGAGCCACAGCTGCCAATTTCTGTACTCGGTACTCATTTATAACTATTTTCTCAAAAGTTAAATTAAGGAGCTCTAGATCAGCGGGTCCCAGCCCACAGGTTGGGATGCTACCTCAGTCTAATTTCATGTTAAAAGATCACATCCATGGCAAAAGCTGTAGTATCAAGATGATAGCTGGTTAGCAACAGAAAGTCAAGAGACAGATGGTGAATCAACAAGTGATCTTTCCCCTGTCAAACAAAAAAAGTTGTCATTACAATAAAAAGATCCACTCTGAGAACTTATGATTTGGCCTCCGTTTTGTTATGGGGTTGAATGTGGGCCGCCAACATTTTTGAGATTTTCAAGTGGACCATGATGTGGAAAAGGTTGGGAACCACTGCTCTAGATAGCTCAACCACTGGACAAATAGGTTTGACATGAGATTTTACTGAAAATAAGAAAAATATGGAACATATTTATTTATCCTTTGATCATTTTTTTTTTGACTGTCAGATACCAGATCTCAGTGATGGCTCATCCCCTCTGTGTCTACATGAAATTGTCTGTGATGTAAAGTTTATGTTAAAAGCAGAAAAACAGTGTGGGACTGTTAATGGTCTGGCCCACTGAGCCCCTCTCTGCTGTTGGTTCTCCATTTAAGCAGCAAAACTTGGCAGCGGTTCAGATCCTCTGTTTTCATGCCAACCTCTGTCTCATTCTCTCGCCTTCTCTCTCTCTCTCTGTCTCTCTGCCAACCTTGACGCCAGCCTGCCTGCCTGTCAGGGCTAATGCTTCAGGCTGCCATTAACAGGCCAAGCACAACTATTCAGACATGCCTCAATGTTCAGAGCTTCTAATGACCATTCTCTTGCCAAGTTCCTGTCATCCTACACTGACATCAGGTATGTCACTGCTTCATATGAAAATGTATGATGGAGGTCAGCAGTGACATGCTAATGAATATGATGGTAAAGATGGCACTGTGAGAGTGGTAGCCCCTATAGATTTGAACTTTGAAGTTTCGTCACTCTAACAACGTGTCTTTATCCGGTTTTTATATTTTTCCTTAAACACTAGTTTAACGAGTGTTAATTTTTGCTCCTGTAACATCAGGCTTCATGGTATGTGCTCTGTACCAGGTGAGGCACCAGAACACCACCTCATCAATATTAGTTTTTTGGTATTGGTAAAAACTGAAGTCACATTGTCAAACAGTCAGCAAAACAGAAGGCATTCAGTGACCACAATTACCAAAATTCATGAACTCCTTTCTAAGTCAGAGTCCACCACCTGCAAAACACTATACTTTTGCAGCACATTTTTCACTTTCACTTCTAACTAACACTAACACAATTAAAACAGAATGATGAAAAAAAAAGTGCATTTCTGCTGCAGCCACATTGAAATCTATAGAAAATATTATCAAAATATTGACAATAAAATGAAATAATGGTAATTCCACACACATTTGAGTGTAGTGTGCAGCTGAAAACCTACCCAGGTGACCTGTGTTTGGCCTCATTACTGTAGCAAGCAGATAAAAGGGGATGGCTTCTGAGTGGGTTTTTTTTGGAAATATGGATCAAAGAGGACAGGTTGGTGGAGAGAGAAGAGTGGGAGGGAGAGGGAGAAGAGGAAGGAGAGGAAGACCAAGAGCTGTGGTCTCTGATGAGAAAAGGGCCACAATTATTGACCACGTGGTGAATCATGGACTCTCTTTGAGAGATGCCGGTTTAAGGGTGCAGCCAAACCTGCGGCGTTCAACAGTTGCATCAATATTGAGAATTTTCTGGCGAAACAACAGGTGAGACATGCAAACTCCCTCAACTATTGAAATACATTTTACAGTACAGTACACCATGTTTATATTTTACATCTACTTACATTTTTTTAAATATATTGATTGTTTTGTGTTTTATATTACTGTATGTAGGATTCAAAGGTCGCCTCCTACAGGAGGGAGAGGCCGAATTTTTTCAGATGCCCAGGAAACTGCTCTCATTGATATGGTCATTGCAAACAATGCCATAAAACTGAGGTTAATTTGGGACAGAGTGCTGGCAGACAATGTTACTTTTGCCAATGTGAACTCGATCAGCACAACAACAATTGCCAGACTCCTTGAAAAAAATAAAATAAGGATGAAGCAGTTGTACACAGGCCCACTTGAAAGAAATGGAGCACGTGTGAAAGAACTCCGTTATCAATAAGTC
>NW_019524912.1:134462-136224 GCF_002814215.2 Seriola lalandi dorsalis
GAGTGAGTGTCAGTTAATGTTTACACCAAACTCACAGTTTACAATTAAAGAAATTTCAACTGAAATTAAAATTTTATTTAACAAATTTCCAAAGAATTTAAAGAAATTCCAAATCCCAAGAAAGCCTGAAATACTACATTTAATAAAAAATATCCATCAAGGAAACAATTTCACACAAATTATGTTAGTTTTAATGTTTATTTTTGCCACATCCATTCATTCCCATGATGTAGTTTATCTCAAGCAATCTTAAAAAGCATTCATACATAATCAAATTTAAATTCTCAATTGAACTTTTAATGAATCCAAAGGCACATACACATGTGAATAAAACAAATACTTGACTAATACTACTTTAATAATAATACCACAAAATGACTATGTAAACATTTAACAGCAGTTTATAAAAATCACTGAAACACATTTTAAAGAAGGAAAGTGAAGAAAATGTAGCTGAATTAAAAAAAACTGCTGCACTCACACGAACATGTTGATGTTTCAGTTTAACTAGAAAGTGAAAATCCAAAAGAGCTGACAGTCTCTCCACTGCATTAACATGTGCTAACATCAGTACAGAGAAGGTCAGAGGTCACATATGAAGGACCCCATACAGAGATTTAATATGACATATTGTTCCCTATATCAAGAGTGATTTTACAATATATGTCACCTATAAGGGAATATATTATAATCACATACAGTATATACATCCTCTGGATATATGAAGATATAGTATGTCACCACAGAATTAATCGGAAAGTACCATGATGTCACAAGCAAGTGATTACCCTAAAATAAATTGTTATTCAGTCTAAATTATGGATTATGCTTGTGTACATTTAATCTGAGTCTTAGTATGCTACAACTACAATTAATTGTATTTCTAATGTATTTAATGATCTACCATTGTCATGATTTAATGTAATCAGAACTATAAAACTAAAGTGATATTGTTCTGTTTATTTTCTATTTTCTAACAAGTCAGGTGGTCTGTTGGTACCAGGCTAAAAGGTGGTAGTCAGGTAAAGTCCAGAGAATCCAACTCCTCTCCTCCATCAACATCCATCCCTCTGAAATGCCGACAAAACCATGATGCTGCTTTATGTTTCTGTCTCTGTCTCCTCAGAGTCCAGAGGACAGGTCACAGTGACTCAGCCTGGAGCAGTGAGCTCTGCTCTGGGAGCCTTTACTGTGTGACAGTTGATTTTCTCCTTTAAGCAGTTTCTGTCAGATGGTTTTTCTGCTCCACCAGTCACTCACTCACACATTGTTTCACTTCCCTTTAAGAAGCTTCTCATGCACATCAGCACAGAGACAATCATCATACAGTTTGACCTGAAACATATCAACACACACTGGAGATACAAGAAGAAGATCAAGAACCATCATGAAAAACCTTTAAGTTTACATGACATGTTTGTTTAGAGGAAATACAAATAAAAACATAAGATAATCTGACTAACACCAATTTTCTTCATGTGGAATTCAATCATCATTGAACGTTTTAAAATGTTTTCAAATTACAGTGGATGAACAACACAATGAAGATTTTACAATGTTACTTTCTATAACAGTATTTATATTACAACATTTTCCAAAACTCATCGAAATGAAGTGAATCATCATCATCATCATCAGTTTGAAATTGAATGAAGTTTAGGAAACATATTTAAAATAGAATTGAAGTTTGATCTTTTCTACAGTTGAGCTTAAATTTCAGCATGACAGTAATGTGTAAAGAAACGTTTAGTAAAGCTGCTCT
>NW_019524912.1:136274-137103 GCF_002814215.2 Seriola lalandi dorsalis
TGCTTTATGTTTCTGTCTCTGTGTCCTCAGAGTCCAGAGGACAGGTCACAGTGACTCAGTCTGGAGCAGTGAGCTCTGCTCTGGGAGCCTCTGTCACCATCACATGTAGGACCAGTCAGAATGTTCATGTTTGGAACAACTACCACCTTTTAGCCTGGTACCAACAGAGAGATGGAGAAAAACCTAAACTGATGATTTATTTTGCTACCACTCAAGCATCAGGGATTCCAGGTCGTTTTACAGGCAGTGGATCAAAGTCTGACTTCACTCTGACCATCAGTGTGGTCCAGACTGAAGATGCAGCAGTTTACTACTGTCAGAGTTTTCACTATATCAACAGTCAGTATCTGTTCACACAGTGATAAAGCGTCGTACAAAAACCTCCCTCAGTCAGACTGAACAGAAACTGAACTGACTGCTGCAGCTGGAAGCTACTGCAGAGACTGATGCAGTTCACTGAGGACACACACACACACACACACACACACACACACACCCACACACACACACACACACTCACACACTCACACACACAGAAACCATGACCTGATCATGAACTGCACACTCACTAACATATCTGGATGAGCATGGTTCACATGACAGTTTCCAGGGGAAGGAGCTTTAACACAGAATTCATGGACTTTCTTTTAACATGATGTCTTCACCTCCTCCAGCTCCATGAATCCCAATCAAACACACAGACACAGAGCAGTTACAAACACAGTATATAACACAGTGAATAAACGATGAAGCAAAGAATAAATGATAAACCAAGGACTCGTACTAATTTGATTCTCACTGCACACATAACTTACAACCAGATATTTAC
>NW_019524912.1:137153-138652 GCF_002814215.2 Seriola lalandi dorsalis
CTGTCTCCTCAGAGTCCAGAGGACAGGTCACAGTGACTCAGTCTGGAGCAGTGAGCTCTGCTCTGGGAGACTCTGTCAACATCACATGTAGGATCAGTCAGAATGTTATTAATTCTGACTCTGTGGAATGGTACCAACAAAAGCAGGGGCACCCTATTAAACTGATGATTTACTGGTCAAATCGCAGACCATCAGGGATTCCAGCTCGTTTTACAGGCAGTGGAAGAAATACTGACTTCACATTGACCATCAGTGGAGTCCAGGCTGAAGATGCAGCAGTTTACTACTGTAATGGCCGACACAATATCAACAGTCAGTATCTGTTCACACAGTGAAAAGGCGTCGTACAAAAACCTCCCTCAGTCAGACTGAAGAGAAACTGAACTGACTGCTGCAGCTGGAAGCTACTGCAGAGACTGATACAGTTCACTGAGGACACACACACGCACGCACACACACACACACACACACACACACACACACACACACACATGCACACACACACACACATACCAGACTTTTGTTCAAGTTAATACAGATCAGACCTGTTCAGGCCTGCCATCAACATGTGTCTTCAGTGATCCGATCACAAGTGGTCAGTTCACACGCTGTCTCTTATACACATCTAATTTGAAAGTTTGAACGTAGTCAGACAGTCTGATATCAGCAGGGAGGTTGTTCCAGAGCAGAGTAGCCTGATTGGAAAAGGCTCTGCAGCCAAACAGATGTCTTTTAAACTATGCGAACAGACAGCAGCCCTAAATTTTGGGAATGGAGAGCACAAGATGGAGTATGAGGTTTAAGCAGATCGGTATGAAGGAGCAAGTCCATCTAGAACCTTATATGCCATCAAAAGCACCTTAAAGTCTGATCTGATATGGACAGGAAGCCGATGAAGGAAGGCTAAAATCGGTGTAAAATGGTAAAATTTTCTGGATTTAGTAACAATTCTGGCTGCAGTATTCTGAACCATTTGAAGGCTTTTAATATGAGCATGTGGCAGGCCAGAAAAAAAAAAACATTACAGTAATCAAGTCTTGATGAAATGAAAGCATGAATTAAGATTTCAGTATTTTAGGAGCAAAAAATTATAAGACATCCAGCTTTTCACAGCAGACAAACAGACCTCTAAATTCCTGAGAGGAATCATCAGCCTTTATAGGCACATACAACTGAGTATCATCAGCATAACAATGGAAATTAATTGCAAATTGTTTGACCAAGAGGTGAAATATAGAGAGAGAAAAGCAGAGGGCCAAGAACAGAGCCCTGGGGTACTCCATGTTTCACAGCAGAGTATGTCCATATAGTGTTATTATAGGAGACGAACTGTGTTATGTCAGATAAGTAGGACTTTAACCAGGTGAGGGCCAGGCCAGAAACACTGAATTTGCTTTAAAGTCGGTCTAAGAGAATACAATGATCTATAGTATCAATAGCTGCCCTGAGATCCAGTAAGAGGAGCAAAGAGGTGGAGTCTGAATCCATGGAGATCAGAA
>NW_019524912.1:138702-139529 GCF_002814215.2 Seriola lalandi dorsalis
CTATGAAAGGCAGGTGAAAGGGCGTTTTTTATGGTTCCACCATGAACAACATTCCGACGTCCAAACATTAGTTCCCCCCTTTTTCCCCCTGGGTGACTCGCGCCCCCCCTGGGATGCCTCCGCGCCCCCCCAGGGGAACAACAAGGTACAGTGATAGCAATGGCAGTAACAGCAATAGTAATGTAATGGCAACTGTTGTGCTTCTACTGATTAAATAGTAATGAGAGCTAATAACATTAATAATAATCATTATTCATTTATTTAATTTTAGCAGGTTTAGCATCAGGTGTTAAACAGGATCATGGGGGCAATAGGTGGTTTACAGCTGCAGCTCTGGAGGTGGGAGGACCTGCAAGGAGTAACAGGAAAGAGATAGAGAAGGAGAAGGGAGAGAGAGAGGCATACAGCCCAGGCACTTCATGTGCTCGAGGGAAAAAGCAAACGGTTAGAATGATGCAGAGATATTCAGAAAGTTTACAGTGATCTCACCCCCCATTTATTGAGACTGAGACAACAGGTACACAGCCTGAGTTTGTAAAAGAATAAGAAACTAATTGAAGTTTAAGGCATAAAAATATGTTTTAAGTTTAGATTTGAAAGTTTGAACGGAGTCAGACAGTCTGATATCAGCAGGGAGGTTGTTCCAGAGCAGAGTAGCCTGATTGGAAAAGGCTCTGCAGCCAAACAGATGTCTTTTAAACTATGCGAACAGACAGCAGCCCTAAATTTTGGGAATGGAGAGCACAAGATGGAGTATGAGGTTTAAGCAGATCGGTATGAAGGAGCAAGTCCATCTAGAACCTTATATGCCATCAAAAGCACCTTAA
>NW_019524912.1:139579-140100 GCF_002814215.2 Seriola lalandi dorsalis
ACTAAAGTGATATTGTTCTGTTTATTTTTATTTTCTAACAAGTCAGGTGAATGTGTTATTACAGGACGTCTTTCAATGGAAGAACATTTCTGATCTTGAAGTCTAAACAGTCCACATTCATTCGTGGCTCTTTAGTAGTGGTAAATACAAAAGTGAATTAGGGGGAATTTACTAAAACAAATTGTCAAAGGAAACTCCCCAAACACATCCTGATCAATACGATGATAAACTTATTGATCCATTGATAATCAGCATCATGACAGTGATCCAAGTCCCTGTTGGAGTGAGTCAGAGCATTTCCATAGAGAGCCACTTTGCATCAGCAGCACCATGCTCCAGTGCTCTGGGAGAGTTTATAGTCCTGAGAGTTGAAGACTGGATGACTGACAGCTGTCCTTCATGACAACAGAAGACACAGAAATCCTCCTCATCAAAAACATGACTTTGATCTCCGTCCTCATCTGGACTCTCCTCTGCTGCTGCTTCACAGGTAAAGTCCAGAGAATCCAACTCCTCTCCTC
>NW_019524912.1:140150-140886 GCF_002814215.2 Seriola lalandi dorsalis
CAGTCTGAGGGGAAGCCCTTGTTGGCCAGGCACAGGACTGTGACCTTCTCCTGCTGCAGCTCCTCACTGGAGGGGGGCAGCACTGTTAGGGTGGGACGGGCATCACCTAGGAGACAACAATCAACAGCTGTCAATCAAACACCAGACACTTTGACACATTTACTGTGTGACAGTTGATTTTCTCCTTTAAGCAGTTTCTGTCAGATGGTTTTTCTGCTCCACCAGTCACTCACTCACACATTGTTTCACTTCCCTTTAAGAAGCCTCTCGTGCACATCAGCACAGAGACAATCATCATACAGTTTGACCTGAAACATATCAACACACACTGGAGATACAAGAAGAAGATTTGGTAACAATCATGAAAAACCTTTAAGTTTACATGACATGTTTGTTTAGAGGAAATACAAATAAAAACATAAGATAATCTGACAAACACCAATTTTCTTCATGTGGAATTCAATCATCATTGAACGTTTTAAAATGTTTTCAAATTACAGTGGATGAACAACACAATGAAGATTTTACAATGTTACTTTCTATAACAGTATTTATATTACAACATTTTCCAAAACTCATCGAAATGAAGTGAATCATCATCATCATCATCAGTTTGAAATTGAATGAAGTTTAGGAAACATATTTAAAATAGAATTGAAGTTTGATCTTTTCTACAGTTGAGCTTAAATTTCAGCATGACAGTAATGTGTAAAGAAACGTTTAGTAAAGCTGCTCT
>NW_019524912.1:140936-167740 GCF_002814215.2 Seriola lalandi dorsalis
TCTGTAGATACCCATTAACTTCTATGGCACAGTCCACCTCTGCTGTGACAGGACACAGGGAGGGTATCAGCATAGTCACTCAACACATATGTGAGAGGACCGCCCCCTGCTGTGGAAACACTGTAACACAGGGTGTCAAGAATTCCTCTTCCTGCTACATTACAGACTCATAAAGACACTGCTGCTGTCGTGTGCTGCTGTTACAGTGTCTGGACAGGCTCTCTTTAATTTGTTGTTCTGGCGACATCCTGTGCTTTCATCAAAAACATACATAAAATAAAGGCATAAATACTCACCTAAAATAGAAGCACTACTCTCTTTTACAAAACAAGTTTTTGAAAAGACAAATAACTATCAAGATCATGATTACCAGAATCTTACAATAGCTGATATTTTTGCCACTTGGAGGCAGTAGAAGCTGTGAACACGACACTGAGATATCATCACCTTTAAAGGAGCTATTGGTACGTTGTGCTAGCGTGAGCATTAACAGTTGTTTACGTACCAGTCTTGGCGAGAGCTTCAGCCATTGCTGCGTCATATGTCCTCTGAGCAGCTACTTCTTCAGGACAGACTGGATGCTACAGTGACCTGGTATCAAGAAAATCCGACTGGGCCAGGGCTAGCTGGTTAGCATTCTAACTTCAGTAGAAGAAAAAGATGTGATAGAGACAAGAGTTTTCATTGGTGTTTCTTTCCACCTCAACAGTTGTTGGTGAGTAAAGGAATGCAGTTTGATGCTGAACTCACAAAGTTTCTTCTGGACTGGTGAGTAAACAGCTGTTAATGTGTGACAACCCTCTCCACCTGTGTACCTGTTGCGTCCTGTGTGTGGCTGCTTCCTTTACAGGTACTAGAGGTGGGTGTGGCAGAGGGCTGTCAGTACCTGGGCTCATCAGCAGACCTGGCACACCTGGGTCCTCTCTGCTACTGCTTTTAAAACCATGTTGGAGTTCAGTTCTTTCTCTCTGTCCTCCTGGAGGCACCTGTTTGGTTTGGGTGGCATTTGGTTTGTGTTGTCATGCACTCACTTACACTGCTGATCTTACAGATTACATATGCCATTGTTAGTTTAGCTTCTTCTTCTAGATTTAACATTTGTTAATTGGATTGTTTGTGTGCATCTCCCTCTTTTGTCATGGCTGTGTGGCCCGTTTTGTGACAAATGCTAATGTTGGCAATGTAGCAATAGCTCTTTTAAGATGATGGCAATTTTGTTAGCAAACACTTGCTCATTTATACATGGAGCGGTCGCAGAGCAACATTATAAATCATTTTCAGCCACTCAGTTTTTGACCACGTTATGAATGCAAGATCAATATTCACTCTCTTCCATTCTGCTTTTGATCTCTACCCACTTCTGAGAAAAATATCTATATATAATTTTTTGCCAATTCAGTTCAAATATCAACTTTATATGGTGATAATATAGTATGTCCATGTTGTGTTTGCTCCCCCCCAAGTAGCAAACCAAAAAAAATAAATTAATGCTGCTTTAAACAAAATGTCTTGACACTTTACATTGGTTTAAAGTTCACTTTAAACTCTTTGCTTTCAAGTACCAAATCCCTTAAAAGGAGCTATTTGTAAGTTTTGCTACTGCTACACAGCTAGTGTTAGCATTAACAGCTGCTTTCTTACCAGTCTAGAAGAAACGCTGTGAATTCAGCATCAAACGTCATTCCTTTACTCAGCAACAGCCATCTCCAACACCAATGTTAACTCTTGTCTCTATCATGTCTTTTCTTCTACTGAAGATGGCACGCTAACCAGCTAGCCCCGAGCTGTCTTGTCACTTTCCGATAGCAACTCACTGCAGCCTCCAGCATTATAACCTCTGGTCTTGTAAACACAACGATGACTGAAGCTCCGTCAAGTGACAATCAACACCACCTGCTCCCGCAAAGAAACTACGTTCAGCCGCAGAGAAAACTTACAAATCCAAACTCTTCCCACGACATTAACTCAGCAAAAAAACACATACTGTACATAACTATGTGTACCAGTGTTGTGTTTCATTATAGACACTCACCTATTTGAGCTGTTTGTATATGAAGCTCCATGGACTTGAGAAGAAGCAGGCTGACAGCCCTCAGCATCACACTGTCTGGTTTCTGACCATCATCACCTTGGATGTTTCTGGTCCCCCCAAAGAAAGAAGCAGACTCCACTTGAACGGTTTCCAACCAATTAGCAACCACTGCAGTTAACACAGTCTCAGCTAGCGTGTTCATATCAGAGCTAAAGTGCTCATATTTCAGCCCAGTAGACGGCACGTCTCCTAACGCCCAGTCCTCTCCCGCCTTCTGAAGCACAGCTCTCTTCAGAAGCAGCATCGCTCGCTTTTTGACAAAATACTGTGAGGAGCATCTGACTGTAGTGAGGAGTGCTGAGGAGTGAATGTGGGTTAATCTCTGACTCTTCAGACCTGCGTCACATATCAAACTGGATGCAGTCAGTGCCTCCAGCAGGTCCAGCAGAAGGCAGCATGTAGTTCCCCAGTGGCTGCTGCTTGTAAAATCCACCGGACACTGTGTTACCTCCTCTCTCTCGTCAGGGAGAAACTTTGAACACAAAGCACACAGGCTGGAGTCAAAAGCTGCCAGAAGTTTCCCGAGGATCTCTGATGGAATAAACACATATTATTCAAAATGAGACATTAGACACCACAACACAACAAGCAGGGAAGCTGGGTTCCTCTACTCTGGACTTCATATTGGTCTTTTTGTTATGGGTAAACCAGATACTGAATCTTTGAATCTTTGAAATTTTGACTGTTTGGTGGGAAAAAAATACATTTTGAAGATTAAACAATTCATTAATAGAAAATATACCAAACATATTAACTGTTAATGGAAACAGGAAACACTTAATGCAAATGTAAATCCTTAATATGGGACTTTAAACAAAAAAGCAACAATGGCAGTGAGAACAGTTAGTGAGAACAGTTCAGCCCTCTTACCTGCAGCCTTTCTAATAAAGGTATCAGAGAATTCAGTATCTACTGTATATAGATACCTGTGATCATCATCTTTTTTTTGCTTTTGCTGTTACAAGCTCAACTACTTACAAACATTAAATAAAATGACTCAGGTTTGAAACAAGCCTTAATCCAGAGCCTTCATACATCCCACAACTTGGACATTTGAAAGAGCGAACAGCTCTAAACAATGCTGTAAATATTCACTCACTTGAAGGTAAGACATTTTTTTAGCAACCTATAGGTCTCTTTCATATCTCTTTGGTCTCCAGGTCAAGTCTGTGAGCAAGAAAGAAATCATTCTTACATGGTTTGTAACATCTTTAATGGAAGAGACCGTCCATGAAGGATACATGCACCTTAGCCTCCTATTTAGATGCCCACATACCTGGGTCTGTCTGTAGAGCTCAGTGAGCTCTACAACATCCACTGTGTTTTGGATAAGTTTAGCACTGACTACTAAGGTGGACTAATTAACCGTCTTTCAGATTTTTGGGGATCTAACGACATTCCTGCTCAAAATCTCTGTATTTCATATCTTGGGAGGAATGTGACCGCCATCCTTCTGCATAGATATATTGGTTTTGACATATATGTTAATGAACAATATGTTTAAAGCAACTGTCATCCTAGCTCTGAGATATAGCAAAGACTGCAGGTTAAAGTCCTGAATCAGGGAGACAAAAAAAAACAGAATATCTGAGTTTCTATTGGCTGATGAACATGACCTTCAGGTGTGACCAACAAACATATTATGAGTTCACACATGGTTGTGACTCAGATGTGAATTAGATGAATGTCAGCCTCTGCTCAGATTGAATGCACAAAAGCAACATGTTTTACCTTGATGAGCTGCTTTAAGAAGTCTTTTTAGGACCTCAGTCAGTGACCACAGACAGGCGTCCAATTCAGGACCGGGGGGTGAGCTGTGAAATGTCTGAACACACTTCTGCTGCCAGACAAGATTGACTGTTCCCTGAGAAATGAAAGAATGTAGTAAACACATATAATGTTAAAACATTTGAACAATATGTCAGCCCTGTTCAGGAGTGCCACATCCACTGCATGGGAGACAGTCCCAGATAAACAGCCAGGAAGTAGCTGTGCACTGCTCTCAGAGGTGAGTTAACCAGATGTACAGTTACAAAACCAACCAGTTAATCGCCCTCCTTAAAGGGTTTCTATTGCTAAAACAAAAAATACTTTTAAAACATTTGTTATACAGCATAATTCTCTATTTTGAGTCACTTGTAGACATTGTTGTCGAGTGTGTAGTTTAGTTTCTTTAGGCCAATCTCTCTGCATGATCTTACTGACAATGCATTAGATGACGGCAGAGGAGAATAGAGCAGTTTTTAGCTTCTTTTTAAAGCCAGTTACAGTTTGGGGCAGATTTGATCTCCAGTGGGAGCTGGTTCCAGCAGTGGGCAGTATAATGGCTGAAAGTAAAAGAGTCCTGGTTAACATCTGTTCATGAGTCTACCATACGCAAAATCATTGAACAGGCAAGGTGTCCATGGCAGGACACCATGGAGGAAGCTGTTGCTCTCCAAAAACAACTCACTCTGAAGTTTGCCAAAGAGCAAAAAGAGTACAGCATATGTAACATGTGTCTCTAGCATGTTACATTACACACATAATTTAAGCTTTAAATGGTTACTTTATCTAATAGCAAAATCTTCTAATACAGAATTAAATTTTGTTAGTACTTTTATCTATGTTTGTTGTAAAGTGACTGTGTCATTTTTATATTTTTCTTGATGTTATTTTAGATTTTCATATTTAGTGCTTGGTTACCAAGGTAACAATACAACTATATAAAGTCCATTACCGGGGGAACAAGTCAGACCGAGCTTGTATCCCCCCAGTTGAGTGTTTGACTGTCTAATGAAGATCTGTAAATCTTAATATATTAATGTGTCTATTCTGAGAGAGAAGGTAATGATACTGAAATGTTTTACTGAGACCGGGCTTGTATCCCACAGATCCTGAAGTGCTCCTAAGCACATAAAAAAAAAGGTAGTGAATCAACATCAGCGCTAAAGAGTCAACTGCCAGCCATTACTTCAACATGGTCTTCTACACAGCGCAGAGACTGGAACCGTTATGTTGAAAAATAGATTTAATGGGGTATTGTAAACTGTATATTCAGGAGCAGACTGAACCCACTGAACCCAGTTACACATACCAACATGAAAACATCATCCCAAAGGATGGAGAGAGCATCAGGATTTGGGGATGTTTTGTTGCCTCTGGGCCTGGACAGCTTGCCATTAATATGACTGAGCTGAAGCAGCTCTGTTGGAGCACTGGTCCAAAGTTTCTCCTGAACGCTGTGCAGGTCTGATCCACAGCAACCAGGAGCTGCTGTTTGAGGTTATTGCTGACCAATGAGGTTCAACCATTTATTAAATCCATGGGTTCATCAACTTCTTCTATCAGCACTGTGGATGTTTGGTGTGTCTGTTTCATAAAGACCCACAGATCATAACTGTTTGACTGTCTTCTACTTACGTATGACACTTAAGGTTGAATTTCTCCTTAGCTGAGGGAGTTACTTAAGGGTGTTCCACAGAATAACTTAAAAAGTTTCCTTAGTTAAGGGAAAACGTTAAGACATTTGCAGCGATGAAATTTGTTTTCACAGCGGTAAAATTCTACAGTTTCCATGGAGACTGCTTGTTTGCAGGAATTAGTGCTTGTGATACCGGTTAACATCTCATCTCGTGAGAAAAAAATGGCAGAAGAATAGAAGGCAAGAAAACCGGCAACATTAAAGAAGTGCGCCACTATCTCATCCTCCTGTTGTTCTGATGGAAACTTCACCAGTGTTCAACAGACGGTCACAGCGTTTGACACTGTGAAGGATACGGCACACAGCTGATCGACTGATTCCTTAATTTGTTCACCAAGGTCTTCTGTGTAAGGGCTTAACTGACTTTCAGTTCTTCCTTAAGTATAATGCCAAGATAAGGAGAAAACCTTAAATACTTAAGTTAACATTTTAAAGAAACCTCAAAGAGAAGACTTAAGGGTGTTTTGTGCAACCGTTTTTATTTTAAGGACACCTTAAGTTGGACTTTAAGGAAAATCTTAACATAAGATGCTTTGTCCAACTGGCCCCTGACCTTTTATGGCCACTTAATGCAGAAAACCTGGAGAAAGTGATTCACACACTTTTTCTTGTCACTTTATGTCTGCTTGTCCAATATTCTACTGAACGTACATGATGAATACACAGAGTGAAATATTCAAAGCCATGGCACCTTTCCAAAATAATATTCTACAAGACACATTCCCCTCAAACTCAGACCTTTTCGCATCTTTAGAAACATTCAGAATCTACAATTTAAAAGGTGTTAAACTTGGTTCATTTTAACAAAGCATAAACACAACACGACCCTGTGCAGGTGGTTAGAGAAAGTTAGAGAGTTAATAATGCAAAATAGACAGATGAGTAGGCTACTCACAGACTTTTGGAGATTATACACAACGTACGCTGATACACTCTTTGCTGCCAGATGAGAGATAATGTGCTCCTCACTCTGGAACTGACGGACCTGTGGAGCAGTTATAGTTCACGTGACTGTGTTTATCACAGTAAATCCACATATTTGTGCTTTCACAGCCTGAGGAGAGTGTGGGACTCACAAGCTGTGACATGAGATCCATGTGTTCAAACAGCAGCCCCAGAGCCTCACCACAGTACACCGTGACTTCTGGAGGTTCGCTCTGAGACACCAGGCAGATCATCTTCTCCACCAGACTCACACTCATGCAGGTCAGCTCCACCACGTTCTCATGGCAACGCTCTGCAGGAGCACGCTCTCTGTCCTCACCGGGCACCGGTCCACACACACCACAAAATATCACACCCGCCATATCTGCAGCACTTTGGCGGGGACTTGACCCCGTGAGAAAACATCTGTACGCATCTGTCAGCCCGTGAAAGCACTCGGTCGTGGTGAGTCGCTCTCTGCGGCTCCCGGTGTGCTCCATGATGGTGCCTCTTCCGTGTAGCCCTGCCATATGATGCACGCGGAAGCAGCACTACAACAAATGGGTCAAGAAGCTAAGTCAAATCACCGAGAACTAACACCGAAGACCGGATGTAGGCCACTTGAGCCTTTAAAATAAAACACATTTGAGCTCGTTCCATATTGTTCTTGGGCCTGTACGAAGCCGGATTCGGGGTTAGTGAGGTAACTTCATGTTTACTGCTTGTTTTTCTGGGTTACGACGGTAGAGGATATGGAAAGCCAAAAGGTTCATAACTCGTCTCAGTTTCCACGGCGCTTGACGTATTGTAAACTCCGCTTTGAGCGCCACCGGGCGCTTAGTAAACGCCTTGGTGGCGTTCAAATACGTCAAGCGCCGTGGAGACTGAGACGAATTATGAACCTTTTGGCTTTCAATAAGGAGATGCTCTACACACAATACCTATATGGCAGTGATCTACTTTAAGAAATAATTATCTCAAACGATTCCAGCGTCTCAGTTTAGGAGAATATAAATAAGCCATGAAACCACCTCCGTGCTGCTTCAGGTACAACTGAAAATTGTCCGCATTAAGGGGTTTCAACATAAAAGTAGTAATCTATTTCATTAGGCCTACTATCCCATGTGGTAAATCATATGTACACAAAACCAGTAGGACATTGAAGAGATGTACAGTATAACATCATAGAAACATTAGGCTAATATGAATGTCATATATTACATTTCTGTATGGGGACATTAAACAGGGTTCTCTTCACAGAGGAGGTGGGGCTTGTGATAAACTGCTGCTGGATTAAACACTGGATCTGTTGATTCAAAACCCTGCCACTTTACAATGTTCTCATAGAATTTCATCTCAAATTCCTCTTGTAAACTCAATACAGATTTATCCATTTCTGGATTATGGTATTCCATTGGACTAATCTTCACCGCAGTGTTTAATCAGAACTTTCTTGTAAGTTTAAAATGGCATGTATTTATTGTTGATAGGTCTCCTACAGTATATATAAATAATATATTTGACTTCCCAGTCAACTTAAGTTAAGTTATCCTTAACAAGTTATTTGTATTTGATGTCTGACTAAATATTCAGCTCAAATCTTCTGTGTTTTTCAATGTGTCCATTTCTTCATAGCCTCTATGTAGAAGGTAAAGGCCACTGAACAGGAAGTCCGTCCAGTAGGTGTAAAGAAGTGTCTTTTGCTATTGATTATTGTCACCCAGTGGTCTTCAAATACTCTCCTGTTATCAGACAGGGAAGTATATCTTCTTTTTATTCACAGCTCCCACATGGTGAGAAATTATGTAAAATGTTAGAAGACAATTTGTTTTGGAGGTTGTCAATATTGTATTTTACTCTTCCCTGAGCAATTACAAATGTCAGTTAAGTTTAAACATTCACATTACGTTACACTTCAAATATTTAATCCATAACATGCAACACCAAAAAAAAAACCACTCTCAGAGATGTTGTCATGATGTTTTGATTTTTTTTCTCCATATAAACATCAGAAAACTAAAATGTTATTAAATCTAATTAGTATTCTTTTTAAAACACATCTACATATTTTTATGAACACAAAATATATTAAACATGTATATTGTTGTTCTTCTGAATACTAATAATGTTTTGCCATCTTGATGTTCTGTGTGTTTTTCTTCCCTTGTAGTTTGCATGGTGCATGACGAACCAAAGTAAAGAGTAAAACAAGTGGTCAGAACAGGAAATGTTGACATTCAAAATGGTGATAATTCAGAGGCAATATTATTAGGATGATACAACAAAAGGAGGGAGGAATAGACTCAAAACTTAAATAGAGTGGATGTGGTAAGAAGTAGTGAGGGAAACAGGAAAGTAGATAAGCAGACTGAGAATTGAATACAGCAACAGTAACTTTATACTTTTCATTTCAGCAAATAATAATGATCATTGTCATGAGAATGAAACAGTAGAGTTAATTCGTATAACATGTAAAAAAAAAAAAATAGAAGTCAGGCTCAAATAATTACACAGTTACAGAAAATAGGATGAGGAGAAACCAGTGTTGAAAGTATTTTAGAAAGTATGTGGAGATAGTGTGAAGAGTAAATAAATGGCTGTTTGGTTTTCTGAGAAAAAGAGATTAGACATCTTTAAAGGAGTTGGACATTCGGGAAGATGAAATGCAGTGATGCAACATCAAGTGAAGGAGGAACAATGTGCCGCCATCTCCTGTATCAAAGTGTTCACCATCGTGACTTTATGTGTGGTGATATTCTGCATATTAAGCCTGGTTGATGATGTTGCTTTGACCATGTGACCAATGAGTTCTGATGCATTTGGCTGAACCTGAGCACATAATGCTCCTGTAGACCTCTCCATCCATCCTGTTGCTTTCATCAGCAGTGAAATGATCAATAAATGACAGTGTGCTAGTTCCATTTGCAGACATACATGCTCAAGCCATAGCAGACCCACCAAGATCTTTGACATATGCGGTTGTGGATTTTTGGCATGAGCTGTTTTTTGTCCACCCCTTCTTTTTCTCACCATTTTAATAGAGGTTGATTTTAGTTTCATCAGTCCAGGCCTGCTTTGAAAGTAGGTTAGTTCAGCAAGTTTTAGTCTGGAATGGCACAGAAAGATGTATTGCGACCCTAAAGTACGTTTTCATATACGATATTTCTTTCTTTATTGTCTTTTTTTTTTTGCATGTGTACGTTTTGTTTTAGATTTGTAGAAATTATACTTTTATTCTGAAAGGTTGTAGTCGGAAGTCTTATTGTTTTTGCTGATGGGGTCACACTGATGTGCTCAGTGAGAGACTTTGTTGTTAAAGCTGATTGTTTAACAGCGAAATGATGCTCAACATTGCTTAAACGGACATAAAGGGAAGTTTCAAAAGTCAATATTACTAATTAGTGTTGGATTGGAGTCGAAACGACAGAAATATGCAGCTTTGACAATTCTTCCCACCTGGAAGCTGATTGGCTTGAACGTCGGCTCAGCGTCTGTCAAGTAAATCTTTTTTTTAATAGTTGTTTAAAGTTGTTGTGTTTGTCAGTAAATGTGTAGAATGAACTGTAATATCCATTAACCCGGTGTGTTTGGTTTATGTGTACCGTGTACCGAACTGTGCCAGTACAAAAAGTGAACAGAAGCTAGCGAGCTAGCGCTAGTGCATTTGTTAGCTTGCTGGCGTTAGCTAGCAGCCTAAGAAAAATATAGCCTGAAATCGAGTGGTTTTGAATAAGAGTCTGGGCATTCATTCCGTTTAGTGTAATCTGTGAGACGAGTTTTCTTCATCTGTGCGTTTGGCAACCCCCGCTTTTAATACATATCGATATTGTTTACTTGTCTGTGCTGTGCATTGTTGGTTATGTTAGCAAATAAAGCCATTCTATTGTCCAATTTTCTCCAACCGGTTAAGAGCTAACCAACTAAACAATTAGTGTTGAATGTGATGACAGGACATGCTGTAGAGTTTTCTGCCTTGTTGGAACGGTTTAGTCATTTGGCTGTCACAATGAAGCGGTCGCTAATTTTGAATCAGAGCTTTTTAAGTTAGAAAGTTGTGCATTTGACATCTCATTTATCTCATTTGACATAACTGCCATTTCACATTATGAATTATTATTATTACTATTATTATTATTATTGGTGATGGTAGTAGTAGTAGTAGTAGTATATCCATAACAAGTCCACAATTTTGTCTGACGTTAATTGCATAATTGATGAAATGATCATTTTTGTGTGTGTTGCAGGACTAACTATTGAAGACACAGTGCCTCTTATTTCTTTCTCAGCCTCCCTGACGGTGCAGCTGTATAATTACTGGTGCAGCTCCGATATGACTAAGAGAAGCCCATCTTTTCAGCTGGTCAAAAGGTAGATTTTTTTTTTTATTTTACATCCTTTTAATTTAAAGTGGTCAACAAGAGCAGTTCAAATATTTTAACAAAATAAATAATTTCTTGCTAATTTGAATTTCTACAAGCTGTTGCTCTGTTCTCAATTTGGTTAAATTCAGGGTTTGGAACAAAATCATGTGTCCTCAGGACCTGTGGTTTAAACTGCACCTACTGTTTAGGGGCTGGATATAGTCCTAAATCTACCTTGTCAACAGATGTGGTTTTGTTATACTGCACTGGGTGTCTGCATTGTTGATGTGTTCGCACATATTTGTCAGTGAGTAAGAGCCAAACAAGAAGTTAATGCAGCCATAAATTCTGGCAGCTTGTGGACAGTCGTACCTTTGTGAACATGGAAAAATGACAAAACTCACATATACCCTGACAACTATGCGAACACAAAATTATCATTTGTGCTTTAGTCTAAATCCAGCTGCTACTACAAGTCACTTTAATGCCACTAGAAGTCTCTGGAATGTAGATTTGCCTTAAACCTGCTGCACACCTTTAAAGCTGAACTTTAAAGGGGCAATATGTAAGATTTGTGCAACTGTTGTCAAGTGAAGACTTCATGACCAGAGAGGATGGCTGCAACACAGGTTTATATCCTCTCATGTATGAGGCAAAAAGATGCTTACTGATCATCTAAGACAGAGGTCAATTCCCATTAATCCTGTACTAACTAACACAGGTAGATGCCACAAAAACTATTCAGTCAACCAAGGACACAAGCTTCAGGGAAAAAAATCATACATATAGTGAAAGACTAATTCCCACTGCAGTTGCAACAAACTGCATATTGTTCTGTTCTTCAATTTTTTGTAGCAGTTAGTGATATTGTCGGTTGCCCTGAAAAATCATAAAACTGAAACCTGAAGCTTTAGTTTCTATTGAATGTAAAACATTACGGAGGAGTACCAGTGCTCTGTTGGGCAGAGATTTTAATGTAACATCATCATACACCCAGTTTAGCTGCTGTTTATCTGCCATTCAGCTGAACTTGTGTTAGTACACAGTACCCCCTGAAAGTTCAAGTGTTTGCTGAACATAGCAGAGCTAGTAGACTCGCTAAGTGATGTAGAAACAGTGTAAATTGGCTGAGCCTGTGTGTTGGCCAATAATAGCTTACGATGAACATAGCAGTATCGTTGTATGTCAGTCCACTATTATACAGTGGTGTTACAGAGTGGGGCTTCTTCCCTCACAAATGATCTTCGGTCAAGCACAGACGCTGGCTTGCACAGAGCACTTTAACCAGACAACAGCCAAGTTAATTTTAGCCTGTTATCAAGTTACTCACAGAATTAACATTAATTAGTGACAGCTGATGTCACCTGCTGCTTCCAAAGTTTGTCATTTTAACTGGTGAAAATGACAGCACTGGCTAAAAATGAGCAGCTGTTGCCTGAATGTTTTGTACACTGCTCCTTACAAATGATAAGTCATGTTGGAATCCATTTATTTTGCCAACCACATTGTCTGAACTCAGAGTCACTCAACAGTGCACCTAAATACATTCACACGCTTTAATTTTCACTCACATATTCAGTGAAATTCTTGCACTGTAGAGCCCAGCTGTGGTGAAGGAGAGCGCTGCAGCACCAGCAGGCTGAGGTGATCAGAACACAGTGGATATAGTAAAGAAAGGACCGAATTTAGATCAGGTTTCTTTCAATCAATACTCATCTCTTAAAATATGCCATGATATTAATCCTTAAGATCAACTCAGGTCATCTCTAGTCACAGTTTTTTAAGAAATACATTTTAGCGTTTCGACTAGCTCAGATATGTTCAGCAACAACATTTTAAAACTGGTTGTTTATATTATGTGATGTTTAAAATGAATACAGGCCAATATGTCATCAGATTTTTTTTAAACTCTTAAATGTCAACATAGCTATCAGTGCTACAGTATTGGTCAGGTTATGATTGGGATTTTACATCTTTTTTAATTGGTTGTCGTGGCCTGTAGCTTGTGAATAAAAATATTGTTTCTTAATGCCAGACATGGCATGTGAACAGCAGCACTGCTTCTCAGTAAACTTCATGCTGACTGCAGAAGCTCACTGCCTACATCATTCTCCTAAGCACCTGTCTCTCAGGTGTGCATTAGACAATGTTCAATGTTCTTGGCAGGTGAGTCAGACACTTCAGACACCCTGTACATACCCAACCAGTTTCCCCAGATATACAGAATGTATTCACCGATTTTTCCTAACAGCGGTTAGGTACAGATGAACATTCCCATTCCGAAATGTGACAGGATGCTGAACCATCACTGCAGAAGGAACCCTGAGCTTCATGAGGAGCTGCAGATCCAGGCTGCAGTGGCAGCTGGGGATGTCTGCACTGTCAGGAGGATGCTGGAGCAAGGATACTCACCCAAGATTCGCGATGCCAACGGCTGGACACTGCTCCACTTCTCTGCTGCCAAAGGGAAAGAGAGATGTGTTCGAGTCTTTCTGGAGCATGGAGGTCAGAGGCTTTTTTGTTGTTGTCTTGTTTGGTGTGTATCATTATGCTTTGACAGGTTTTTCTGTCTAAACACTAGAGGGCATTATTTTACTGCATAAGACAGCCTTTCATTCACCGCTGTATTGGTTGAAAGCCATTCAAGTTATAAAAAAGTATCTACAGCATGTCACACTTTATGGCTTTATCTAAGGAAATAAGTCCATTATATTTAAACACTCATTTGCTCTCACTGAGAATAAATGCCTTACATCCACAGAAAGTATCACCTAGAATATATATTCTTTTAAATCACCTTTCAGTGCCCTGACACTGACACAATAAATATTTGTAGAAATCCTTATCTCCTTAACAACCAGTGAGCATCAATATCACTGCACAACTCAAGAAAGTTGAATGTTTGCAGTGTTGGTCATATGAGGGTTAACAGTACTGTTCTCTCTCTCTCACACACACACACACACACACACACACACACACACACACACACACACACACACACACACAGAGGGGAAAAGCAAAAGGTCTGTATACTAGCGTTTCCTCCATTAATCTGTCAGATAATTACTGTCCTATGCTCCACCATGCAGTGAGCACGACTCATACCCCTCGCTATCCAACTCTTTTTTTATTGCTCCCACTGGGAAACATGAAAGTGAGAGATAATAAAATCCCACACAGTGGCTTTACTTTATTTTTAATACTGATTTTTGCCCAGTGTTCTTAAAGGACCATTCCTAGTGGTTTTGCACAGTCAGTCCAGTAAGTCCTGTGTGTTTACAACTTACATTATCTACACTTACACATCTATTTTAAAATTAATGCAAGTGGTAAGGGGTTCAGAACTGCTTTTTTCCTATTCTCCAGCAGCTCTTTGGTTCCAGTTCATATCAAAATCAACTCACAGAGACTTCAAACATGCTGAACATCACCATTTTTTCAAAGGTCAAGAGTTAGTGCTCCAGAATATGTAAACATGCAGTGTAAAGTATGAAAATTTCAGTTTATGTTGAGTTTTTCAAATCTTACTCAGGCGTGGTGATAGGAGCAGGGGCACCCACTGAATTTTAAATTCTCCCAGTTGTCTCTTATCCGTAGAGCCCAGGGTTGTTCATTTTGGCCTTACAGTCGTGGCACCATTACTGATTGAATCTGGTTTTGTTTTTTCAGGTGGAAATTCCAAAATACAGCCCAGGGCTTAAGTAAACCTTAATACTGAATTATTTGATTTTTTTCTCTTTTTTTTTTTTTTTGGACAGTTGGGGGCAGCATGAAATCTCAATATGGACTTATTATCACCTAATAAATTTCTTGTGGTGAGGAAACATTGGAGCCACTTTTCTGGACTCACTGTTCTTCTTTTAAATTAGATTTCCCACAAAATATTTATGTGAATATCCAGGAAAATTTGTCTTGTTCTGATGTTCTCTAAGAAGTCATGCAATCCTTGGCTATTTGAAATTGATGTGAGCAGTGAAAGGAAGTTTAAAGGTTTCACATTGAAGGAATCTGTTGCCTATTCATCATGTCTAGATCAGTGGGTCTCAACCTTTACCAACTCATGTTCCACTTGGAAAATCTCAAAAATGTTGGTGGCCCACACCCGACCACGTAACAATACGAAGGCCAGTTAATACGTTCTCAGAGCACTTTTTATTTCAGTGATAACGACTGAACATTCAGGACTGAACTGAAAACAAGGGAAGCTTGATTTTTCTTTTTTGTTTGATGGAGAGGATTCACCACCTGTCTCTTGACTCTCTCTCCTTTCATTTCTTCCTGTTGCCAACCAGCTATCCATTTTGATGCTCCAGTTTCTTTTAGTGTGCAGTCAGACTGAGATAGCAGCCCACTTGCATTACCTTCATGGCCCACCAGTGGGCCCCAGCTGACAGGTTGGGAACCACTGCTGCAGATCTAAAGTCGTGTGCACTGTATTTGTTTGAATCCTAGCTAAAGGTGAACTGGTAAAGAGGTTGTCTGTGGCTGATTAGGGTTTAGCTGGACTGTAGAGTCCCTGCTGATCACACACCATGTCACCCACAGTCTCAAAGCACAACTCCTGCTCTATTTGACCTTTCTCTCCTCTCTCCTCTGCACAGCCGACCCCACTGTGAAGGACTTTATCGGTGGCTTTACAGCACTTCACTATGCTGCTATGCATGGGAGAGCACGCATTGCCCGACTGATGCTGGAATCCGAGTTTCGCAGTGACATTATTAATGCAAAAAGCAACGATGGTTGGACGCCGCTGCACGTGGCTGCTCACTATGGTCGAGACTCATTCGTACGCCTCCTCCTCGAGTTCAGGGCCGAGGTGGACCCACTGAGTGACAAAGGTACCACGCCACTACAGTTGGCCATCATCCGCGAGCGCTCCAGCTGTGTACGGATCCTCCTGGACCACAGTGCCAACATTGACATTCAGAATGGCTTCCTGCTGCGGTACGCCGTCATCAAAGGCAATCACTCATACTGCCGCATGTTCCTGCAGAGGGGAGCAGACACTAATCTGGGACGTCTTGAAGACGGCCAGACCCCCCTGCACCTGTCAGCCCTCAGGGATGACGTGTTGTGCGCCCAGATGCTCTACACGTACGGAGCTAACACCAACACCAGGAACTATGAGGGCCAGACGCCGGTAGCTGTATCGGTTAGCATGTCTGGGATCAGCCGGCCTTGTCTGGACTTCTTGCAGGAGGTCACAAGTAAGTCTCACCAACACACTACCTGTCACACAAACAACAACAATAATAGCAAAAATAATAACAGTTTATTATAAATAACAATTTATGATCATCATTATTATTTGTTATTGCTTTATAAGTTTTAAAATGAGAAAGAAACAATTCATCTGATAGATAGAAAACACTATAATATGCACGACAGGAAGCTTGTCATGCACAAGTTGAGGTTCTTTTTGCATTTGTTTATTTGAGTTGCCAGTTTGGCAAAATCTGCTTCACTATGATCATTTATTTTCTCCTAAACATACATTTTTTTCTCATTGACACATTATGACTTGCAGTATGAGTACAGTTAAAGTGCTGCATTTCTATACAGCAGACAATTCTGTCATGTTCGACCTCTTCCTTCAACGTATGAAAATAACTTTGTGAATGGGGTTATTATATTTATGTCTCCCAAAAAATCCTAGAGGGATTTTGGATAAATAATTTATTCCGTTTCTTAATCATTATTTCCTTGTCTTCCTCCCTGGAATTGTTGGAAGGAGCTGCTTCATTATTTCTCTTTGAGTCCAAACCAGACACCTTAGCTGGGTGCTTCATGACATGTAATATTTTGAAACTGCAGGCGTTTCTATCTGTCAGAGCAAACTGCACGCGAAGATCATTGAGGTATTTGTATTAGCATGTATTATTTAAATTTCTTATTCATATAACAGCCATTGGAACGGGATCAGAATAAATTGTACTGATTGCATTGATTTATTTGTAAATGTGGGAAGAATCACTTATTCAAAATGAAAGATTTCTTGGCTGTAGTGAACACTGTATTTATGAGTATGGATACTGGCTAATGTTGTAGGCCCGTTTTGTAAATGCAGCACAGCACAGAGAAAAGTTGACAACCTTATCTTTGTAAAGAAACCTGGAGAAGTGGGTGGGGTGCAGAAACGGAGCCCAAGTTTAGTACAAAAAGTGATAGACCTTTTTAATGTAAGTTGAGAGGAGGCAAAAGTTGAGAAATGTATAGAGTGACAGAGGGCTGCTTGCCAACACAAGGTTATAATGACCAGTGTTCAGTCACAGAACAATCCTAGGTCAGAGGAACAGGAGAGCACATTACCTGAAGCATTATGATTTAGAAGGAACAATGGCTGCATTCCTCCACTGCCCCCTGAACTTTGATATCAAAGGTATCAAAGAGCTGTGCACTGATTCAGACAAGTCCTTTCAGAGACTCTAAACCATCAGCCAGATCACATGTCTGCTGGGTTATTGATTACACCTCTGCCTCCTGGATTAACTCATATGCCATGAAAGGCTCATCCCACACAGAATGACAGGCACCCTCAGCTCTTTTCAGCTGCTGCACACATCACTGATGCTCCTCTAAGGTTTTTCTCCTGTCACATACAGTACTTCAACATGTCCGACTGTCCTCATACAAAGGTCCCAACTTCAAGCAAAAGCAAAATCTTAAACATACTCTACCCCCAGGTGTCATGTATGACATCTCAATTCTAACATAGGATGTGTGAACGTCAACATCCACGAATCATTAAAAAATGGCATAATGCATGTAGACATTTTACTAATGACTCACTTAGTAACGTGTTATTACTCTTACACCGTACTTGATTGTATACAGGTATAAACAACAGCAACACATTTAATAGATTTTTGAAGTGAAAAGAAGTAAATACAATCGCTGCAGCAAACAGACATTAAAAATGAGCCTTTCTTCAAATGTTGGTGCATTGATACTGTTTATTTGATGATCTGAAAGAATAGAAGAAAAAGAAGTTACTGTAGCATTTGCAAAAATCTGGGCACTCTTCTAGACCAGTACTTAGTAACCCCATGCAGCTTGCAACTGCTTTTTATTCTTGATTTAGGAATTTTGACCCACTCCTCTTTGCAGATCATTTGAAGTTCTTGGGTATTTTTAGGCGGTCTTGCACGTACAGCATGATTAACAGATTTTTAGTGAGTTTTTGTAAAATGTTCCAAGTCCAGAAAGTGTGCCGTTCATTTGAAGCTTCAGCTCCAGCTTAGATGCCAGCCTGTTTTCTGTGTCAGTGTCTGGACTGACTCCGAGAAATTTGCATCTAGAATTTGCAGATATTTAGTGGAATCCATTCTTCCCTCTGTCCATTCAAAGTTTCCTGTACCAGTCGCTGCCACGCAACCTCAAAGCAGAATATTTCCATACCCGTGTTTAACAGTTGGCAAAGGGAGGGTCACTCAGCACTGGCTCAGTAGGGTGTTGAAACTTTTGGTTTTACGTTTTTTTTTCTTCATGAAATAAAAAGTAACAGTGCATTAATATTTTGTTGTTTACTTGACAAAATACAGTACAGACATATTTGGACAATTACACATTTTTTTGCTCTGCAGGCTCTGTGTTTCAGCGCTTCAGCAGAGACTTGGCACTTTATTGTAGTATCCTTCATTCAGATTAATGTGTTGAAGCACAGAGTACTTAATACTTAATGTCTGGATGGTATGAATTCATACAGTGTGAGTTTTCATAATTCATATTCTCTGGCTGTTCAGTTCTCAACAAATACAAGGTTTTGATACAAGGTTCTTCCTTGAGTTTTTCCTGTTTTTAGATGTTTGAGAAACCAAGACATTTTAGATGCACCTGATTTAAGAGGTGACAGTGGGACCTACCTCATGATTTTGTGAAGTGGGAGTAATGCTGGTATTGAGTTTCCTTCATGTTTACATGAACTTGTGAATCAAGTTTGTACACTGTCCAAAAATCTATAAACTGATTTCATCTTTTAAACTTATTGTCTGGACTAATGTTGTCATCCTTACATTTCCTGGACCAATCACCATCCACAGCACTGCTACCGATCACTGAAAGTAATTGGAACATGAATTATCACCTTCTGATAATTCTCAAATGTATGTAAACAAAAGCAGAATCCTGCAGTGGGAAAGACATAATTGTAGCTACTCTGGTATTTGACTTTTGTGGCCAACTAGATGCTCGAGTTGGTTTCGTTTGGTCATAAAACAATAAACATAATTATAAAAATTTGCACTATATTTTCTGACAATTTGCTTTTCACCTCAGTGGCTCAGTTTAGATCATAAAAATCATAAAAATGCAGATTTTCCATCTGGCTACAAAGCATGTTTCCTATGGTGAAGGGAGAGAAGTGTCTGTGGTAAGGTCACTTTAACCACATCATGCTGATAAGACCCACACACATCACTTCCTGGAATCAAGGGGATTCTTCCCATCTGTTTGCATACAGCTGATACCAGAGTGGAGTCGGAGTGATTTGGGGAACTGATTAACGCCTTTGGCTGAGCGCTGTGAAATCATACAGATGAAAGAGGAACTTTAAACTACGTAATGGATGTGCACCATTTGGGGTTTTGGGATGGCCGACAGTGACGGTGGCATTTTCCAGTTTTAAATTTGGGTTTTATTACTTTTGTTCCTCCAAATACAATATGGGAATTAGCAGCTTTCAGTATAAAACAGCAGAGTACAAATTGGATTGTAGAACTGAATCAACACAAGCTGTCAACAAAAACATTTCAAACGGCACAGCAGTAAGCTAGCTAATGTTAGCAATCCAGGACTGACATAATCGTAATCATCCCAATTTTAACTCATTAATATCAAACATGTTTGATATTACAGGGGTGGACCCGATGAGTCTGCCAGCAGTTCCAGAGGATTAATACTGGATCTGTGAACCCTTCACTAGATAATCTGGGCCAAATCTGACTATGTTCCACAACCAGATTTCTCCTCTGACGGTCAGGAGAGGTTAAACTGGCCCAAAACACCTGTAGTTTGAGCTTGGCAGCCAGGATCAACAACAACAAGCCCTGGTTCATATTTTAGCTCATGGAGCTCCTTCAGGCTAAGGAGGAGGGCGATAGACATGGGGACAGGATCCTGGTGATGGAGCATGGTTTATTATCATCAAGTCATGTATTTCACACACAAATGTGCACCTTGCCATTAAGACATGTAATGGACCCACAAATGAAGATTCTGTTCTGCTCTGTCAGTAGTTGTTACTAATAGACTGACATAAACCGATACTGATGTCTGTGCAGTGAAGACATCAGGCTCTCAGCCCGGCTGTGTTGAGCTTCCTCTCAGGTGCAATTCCACTGGTTAATAACTGTTTCTCTTCCTCTTCCAGGACAACCCCGGACTCTACAAGACTTGTGTCGAATAAAAATCCGTCACTGCATTGGCCTTCAAAGCTTGAAGTTCTTGGAGGAGCTACCAATCGCAAAGGTTATGAAAGACTATTTAAAACATAAGTTTGACAATGTGTGAAGGCGACCACAGCACAAGAGGAGAGGGTAACTAACAACTCTCTGCTATCATTTATGAAGACTATGCAATCACTAAGTCCACAGGTCTGTTCCCTACATGCCGAAGGAGAGTTAGTCCAGTTTGTTTGTCAAGTTACAGCACTTACTGAAGAGTTCAAACGGAGCCACCTCATGTGAGTAAAGGTTATTTATTTGTGGGAATAGAAACCTCATTTGACTGCAGTTAGCTTCTATTCATGGTGTTGCTGTGCATGATATTATCCTTGCTGGCTCAGATTGTTATCAAGTGTGTACCTGCCAATATATTTTAATTTATTTCCTCCCATCTAATTTTACTGAGCTATAGGAAGTTAAACTTATTTTAAACATTTATTTCTATCACAAAGTGTTGAGCTACTTGGATACTGAGCTTTAACAAAAAACCTCTAGAAGGTTCCCTCCCTGATTTTTGCCTCTGAATTCACCACCCACATTTTCAATTTGTTCAATGACTCGTCAAGATGGCACTGATGTTGTGCCCATTGACAGCACTTTTCTACAGTTAGAGAAACGGTTGATTAATCAGAGCTTTGAAGGTGAGATGAGCCGTGTGGACGTCGTCTTTCTACGAAGCCAGTTCGCTGTGTTTTACAGAGTAAAGTTTTGCTTTCAACAAAAAGCAGAAAGGAAAAACGTACTATGGAGTTACACATGGATGGGAGATGTGGACACCATGATCTGTTTGACTTATTGATTTGTTGACTTATTGCAAGCCCAAGCTCACTGCAGTCTGTAACAAACAGCCAGCAAAAACATTCTGACCTGCCAGAAATCATCTGATCCTCCAAGAACCAGATTGTTGATCGCTCAGGATGAATCAGGCATCACCACCCCCTCACACAGTCGGTCCACAGCAGTGTAAAGCTTCATTATTGGGGCGGGAAACCAGTTTAAAAGTTTGGAATTAAAGGAGCTATTTGTAAATTTTGCTATTGCTACAAGGCTAACATTAGCATTCACAGCTGATTACTGACCAGTCTAGATGAAACATTGAGTTCAGCACAAACTTCATTCCTTTACTCACCAACAGCTGTCTCCAGAGGTGGAAAGAAAGACCAATGTTAACGTTTTTTCTTCTACTGAAGTTCGCACGCTAACCAGCTAGCCCGTCTCGTCACTTTACAATAGACAAGCACTGTAGCCTCCAATCTGCCCCTGAAGACGCAGTGCTGCTCAGAGGACGTATTATAACCTTTTGTGTTATAAAGACAACGATGATCGAAGCTCTCGTCAAGTGACAATCACCACCACCCGCTACCAGCAAGAAATCTCATTCAGAGAAAACTTACAAATAAATCCTTTTTAAATTTGGGCTTAATCTTTACAGTGTCTGTCCAGCATAACATCGCAATGTCATGTCAGGCTGACGGAATGAATTGAAATGAAAAGATAATTCAGTCTGTTGTCGGGCTATAAAATGTCCTCCCGGCTCACTGCTGATGCTTTGGAACTGAATTTTAAAATATTGACAGTCAGCTGTGGAATTGTTGAGGTTTAGCTGGAACAAAATCCAACATCTATTAAAAGATTTTACACAGGATTAGATTTACTTCGACACTGCTTGACATTTGTTTTTTTTTTCTGATGACTTGCGTGGACACAGGGAAGAATATAACATGCAGTTGAAATGATTTTGGAACTTTAGTTTGATGCTTAGAAACAATTGGATGTGGCCAGTGCAGCATCGAAGTCTGCAGTGATCAACCATAAGTTGCTTTATCCATTTCTGCACTATATGTAGTACATTTAAGTTTGGAGTGAGTGCACTGTGATGGAAATCTGTTCTGAAAGCACCACATTGACTCACTAAAGGTGTGGTTTAAATAAGAGTAATATAGTCTGTTATGGATAACACTGACACACAATCGCTAGAAGCTACAGTCAATGTAAATATGTTACATGTACAACAGATATTTTTGTAGAATTTATTTAAGCAATGATCTCTGGTATTGTTAATGTATTTAAAGTTTGGATATAATATTATGATCTGTTTGGTGTGACGCAAATATTTCCTTTTTTTGTGTGTGTCTGAGTTCAAATACTCTGTTGTACAGGAATCATTTGGAATCAAGTGTTTTCTTTTATTCCTATGGCAGAAATGTTGGGTGCTTTCTTAAAATTCATCATCTGCATTTGCAGGTAACTCTGTTGTGGAGATTAAACTGTGAATTTTTAATTTTGACAATTAAAAATAAAATGTAGGGGTTAAATAATACCCATGCAACAAGAATTTTTTTCTTTGTCTCTGCATGTGTTTAAATTGCATAGTGAACTTCTGTGGCATCTTGAAGTTGCTTTTCCTAAAATGATGTTCTCACAAATCCATTCTAACAGTGTTCACCTGCATTCAGTGTCATCCTCATGTTTCATTTTTTGTTTATCTGCAGCTTTTTATCAGGACATCTTGTTCTTTTGCAGATTATGTGCCCCATGCAGTTGAACCGCGACAGAAATCTTTCTCCTGTTACAAAAAAAATAATTTGACTGGGTTAACACAGGAAAATGTAAAGTGAGTGTGGAGGTCAGGGGAGTTGCATGGAATAGATTTCTTTACAAAAAACTAAGATCACAATCATAAAGATACTCGTGTTTCACGGGATCAAACTCGACCCGTCCCGTTTTAACGGCTGCTCCGAATGCAGCCCTCTCTTCACTTCATGTGAAGGACGCCGCCCGCTGCACTGGGCCCTGACTCAAGTAGACAGTTAAATTTGGTTAAATCTTGGGTCATTAAAGATGCCCTGTGGAATTTCCAGTGTTTACATTCAGTATTACTCACTGATACACATTGTGTGCATCTAAACTGATCCAACAAACTTCTTCTACAGAATCATTTCCAAAGCTGAAAAACTTTGAGTACTCTTCTTGTTTGCATTGCTGTGTTTATTGAGCAGTACTGCCACCTGTCAGTCAGTGGGATGGTGCAAAGCAACTGGCTGGAGTGTTTATTGTCTGTGCGTCCTCATGCACATTAACAAGACGGACAAAATGGGCACCTGCTCATTTTAAAAAAAAAAAAAAAAAAACTTGCATAGCGCAACTAGAGGTCAAAAACTCCACAGGACACCTTTAATCCAACAGTGGCCCTGCGTCAGATGTTTAATGACGGCAGATTTTTCTCACAAGGTGGCTGCAGCTTTGACGTACCAACCAATCAAAATACAGTGTGAAATGACACAGAATACACTGTCCAATACAGCATTGCAAGTGCCCATAAAATACACAGATATAGCACATTAGGAATGATGTGTCTGTTAGGTGCCACTTTTTTAATTACCTTTTCTTTTTAATTCTTGCTGCATTTTGAAAATATGATTTTTATTATTTTATATCTCACTGTCTGACAGATTGCAACTAAGTTGGTCGTCAGTTTTCAGCAGTTTGAATGCGATATTAAATTGTCACTACAGATCTGGAAGGCTCCACATCAGTTTACTTCTGGTATGTTCCACCTTGAGAATAATCTGATGAGGATCATCTGTCCTTTGCGAGGTTCAGCCCAGGGTCTACAGTCTGCTGTGTTCTCTAAAAGACGCTCAGATGGAAGTGTAGAAAACCAGGAGTGTGATTTTTGTCTCGTTTAAGATGCGAGTTTAGATATTTTTCCTGGGTTTTGATGTTGGCCCAGGCCTAGTTTTACTAATGCCTTTAATCCATCTGATTTGACCATTACTGCTGATTCGTTTGATGATATATGAATCCTAAGATTCCTAATGCAGCCCCCCCCTCCCTTTGACTCACTCATCATTTTGAGGAATATTTTCAGATCCGAGTGAAAATAAACACTGGAGTCCGTTCAGTGTTGTTGTCGTGCCAGAATATTCTCCACCACATCTCAGTTCTGTTTCATGTCTCACACTGTCCGTCTCTCTGTACTTGGGTCTAGTTTTGATAAGATGCCATTTTGCAGCAGCAGCAGTTTTTGTATTGTGTGTGTGAATGAGTCTGTCATACATCGACTGCCTTCTCCAACTGGTTCCTCAGCAGACTTTGGTCGTCACAGTCAGGGAAACACTTCATACATCGTCTTATGTGGCTATCAAAAGTCTTCCACACCATTAACTACTGAATGTACAGAATATGCAGATTTTCAAATGTAAGAAAAACAAGATGTGTGAATAAACTAAAGTTAATGTTTCCGGGTTGTCAGCTGTTTCTGTTTTGGTCAGTTGTAACACATCTTCTGTAAACACAGCGTTAGTGTTTGTTATTAAAACGTGTCACTTGTAGATCGTTCGGTCTCAATTGCTCAAACGTGAGCACGACTCATCGGGTCTCTGGAGAACCACAATGATTTGGAGCTTTTAAAAAAAAAAAAAAAAAAACGTTGCTCTCTACCAGCATTGTTAGAGACACACACACACCTCTATCCCATGAGCTGGTTGCCCGGAATCACATCTGATTGGATAAACACCTCAGCTGCAGGAAGAGTCATCAAAATCATTTTTAGTTTCAGTTCAGGTTATTTCGGTCCTTATTAGTAAATACACTTAGAAATAAACTAATAATAATAAACAGTGTTATTACACCTACTCTCTGCATAATGTTACGTGAATCGGCAACCCCCTCAATACTAACAGGCGTATGGGAACAAAATCATTTTTCTTACAGGAAGATAAAAGAGGCATTTACCAAATGAAACATTAACAGCAAACACAGGGACACAATCAACTGTATCTAAAGATTAGCGCTTCACTAACTGAGGCCCTGACAAAGGATTTGTGCTTGATGCGAGGTCCATCTGTAAATACTTATGGAGTAGGTTTTGATTTATAGTTCAGTGTCAGATTTCAGCTGTTAATATCGCCACCCCAACACGAGACACATGTACATGATCAGACTCTAGCGCACTTTAATTATATTCCCCCAAACGATCTGTATGTACACACGAAGACCTCGTCACTGATTCCAGATTGCCCATGGTAAAGAGGACGCTCACTAACACACTCTCACATGGTCATCCAGAAACATAATTCACCTCTGTCATTGTGGTGAGTGCACACACTACATTAAAACTACACACAACTTTACACACATCCACTGCAGTAATATGTGACAAAAGAAACGCACTACATAACAGGTTAGTCAATTCAGGTCAGTTTATACTCTTCTCATTTTACCAAACTGTCGCCATAATCAGAAGTTCCTCTCCTCCACAGGGCCTGGGTCTGACACAGCTGCTGGGAAACGCAACTTCAAGTAGCAGCAGCAGCAGCAGCTACCTGCACAGGTGTGCTGGTGGCAGATGAAACCATGTGTTACTGGGTCATGGGTTATGTTACTGAACTTAGAAATTGTGTTTCTGTTAATAAGTTATATTTGTTTAACATAAAAACAGCACTGCAGTTGCATACTGTGAGAAATAGATGATATTTTGTTTAATTAGATTTTGGTTATTCTTGGGGGAGGGGCTTAGCAGTTATAAGCCATGTCTACAGTAAACATCATATCACTGAGCTACTTCAGTTCATTATCAGAAGTCTGTACCGACGTGAGAAATCCAGAGGAGAAAACACAGGCGATGAACAGCGGCCCTGACCTGTAGTTACTATGTTGAGGAGGTGCACATTAGCTACAAGCGTATCTGTGGACAGTGGTGATTCTAGAGTCTGTTCGGGCAAAAATTTCCAGGGGTCACGTCGAATCAACGTTCATCACCATCATGTAAAAGATAATCTGACACCAACGAAAAATGTGTCAAATCTAAATCATTTTATTCCAAAAGTTCATGTTAGTAGAATTTTCTAAACCTAAATATATAGAAAGAGGAAAACCTTGATATTTTCAAAATCTAAATTATAAAGAACAATAAAAACCTAAATAGATAAGCAAATAACTTGCTGTCACATTGTCCTTTCCTACTGAGCGGTGTTTGAAACGTAACGATCGTATTTGCAGGCTTTCCTGAAGATAGTTGGCAACACTTCCTCTGTGATGTCACTTCCAAATCGTCCATTGGTTGTTTAAGGGAAAGGGAACCCCATTGTGACATTGCTGAAGAGTTAACTTTGTCAGCCCTTCGGGGGGGGGGGGCCCTAACAGCCTGGGGCCCCAAGCAGTTGCCTGTTCACAAGCTGTGCCTCTGGCCACAGCAGCTAACCCGCTATAAATCCCCCTTTAATCCTGACGTTGCTGTGAGTAGTTGACCATCACCTGGAACTTCTCTGTGTTGAAGCATAGAGACAATGTATCATTATAGATTATCATCAACAATATGAAAAATGAATTCAGCTTTATTGCAAATAAATGGAAATATTTTGGGAATATTTGAGCGGGACGTGGAGAATAATGTGTTGAGAGTGTGTAATCATCTGATAATAATCACCACCGAGCCTGTTCAGGTCATTCCACTCACACTGGCACACTACCAGGGTGTTACCTTTCAGAGGATAGCTTTGCATGAGTGTGCCTGCTTA
>NW_019524912.1:167760-179946 GCF_002814215.2 Seriola lalandi dorsalis
CATTACTCTTCCATCCTCACCCATGCAAAAAGAAAAAAACATGTAAAAGCATCAGAAAATTCTGAAAATGGCACTTTGTCAACCATCTCTACTGAGGCATTTTCCCTCCTCTTTTCTTATTTCCCCTTTCTTTACTTTCCCGAGGAATGCTGTCTTTTAAAGATCTGGTTTCTGCTTTCACCTGCGTTTGTTCTCGGCAGGACTCAGTCAGACCCTGAGCCGAGCTGAGGTGACCTAATAGCGGCTGTGATATACTTCTGTCTTACTTTACCAAACATAGGGTGCTATCATTGACGAGATCACTGGTAGCGTTACATGATAAAACAATGCCATCCCTCTGTGGGCCAGCAAGCCTTCAGACAGCGGGAACAATAGCAGCTTTGTCTGTACAGCTGTGTGCTGTCTAAAAATATCTACATGGCTCTTCCTCTCATATCTGATACAGCACCTCCATACCGTCCCACCTAAATCAAATATGTGCACATATTACTTATGATGGGTTTGTGCAAATTTTTTTTATTCTGTAAGTATCTTAGTAATGTAATGTGAGACAGGGAGCTCCTTTCTCCGGGCCACATCAGAATAATGCACTCTGCCTTTCTATTGTATTAGAGTACAGAGTTGTTGGTATAATTGGCAAGGTCTAAAACTAAGAGAAAAAAACACTATATATACGATATATTATCTTTACCAGATTTTACAGGGTATCTGTCACTTTTTACATTTACTCATTTATCTACCCAAGACACACAACATCAAGAGCATAATAACTAGGTCTAAAAGAGGTCAGCAAAACATAGCTATACTGAAGATCACAACTAAACACAGTGTTAACTGAACTAACTCACCCGACACAATGACTCATGAAGGAACATATTCAGTACAGTGGCTTGGCCACACAATAACACACAAAGGGGTAAACAATATGAACGCCAACTAAATACTAAGCAAAACTAACTAAAGCCATAATCGTCTGCCCCATGGCGCGTCAGCACATGGTCTGGTCCAATCAGCTGGCTCCTGGAATTAAGGCTGCAGTTGTTCATCCAGCATCACTCATCAGTGTGGTCAGTTTTTTCTACTGCACCTGTAACCACACCCAGCAGTGATGTCATGATGAACTGGCACGTCCAGGAGTACTTCTACATCACTGCGGATCACAGCGAGGGTAAGATGGAGCGGGAGATCGAGACACGTTGCGGACGTTGTATGGGACTGTTGTGAAGAAGGAGCTGAGCCGAAATACAAAGCTCTCAATTTACCAGTCGATCTTGGTTCCAACCCTCACCTATGGTCATGACATCTGGGTAGTGACTGAAAGAATGAGATCGTTGATGCAAGCGGCTGAAATGAGTTTCCTCTGTAGGGGGTCTGGGCTCAGCCTCAGAGAGGGTGGGGAGCTTGGATGTCCGGAGGGAACTCAAAGTAGTCGCTGCTTCTTCATGTCGAAAGGAACCAGTTGAGGTGGTTCAGGTGTCCGATCAGGATGCCTCCTGGTCGCCTTCCTTTGGAGGTTTCCCGGGCACATCCAGCTGGGAGGAGACCCCGGGGTGGATCCAGAGCTCGCTGGAGGGATTACATATCCCATCTGCCCCGGGAACACATCAGGATCCCCCAGGAGGAGCTGGAAAGCGATGCTGAAGAGAGGGATGTATGGAACTTCCTGGTTAGCCTGCTGCCACTGTGACCCTACCCCGGATAAGTGGAAGAAAATGGATGGATGGATGGATGGACTTTGTTTCTTTAGTTCTGTATATACAGAAATACAAGCACATCGTGGTGGCACACTGCAGTCTCTCTGGGTCTACTGAGTGATGCGCTCTAAACACTCCACTACAACTCTCAAAACACTCCCACTGAAAATATTCTGCACACTCACACAATTTATATTGTAGTAGGCCACAAGTGGTTCCACTACAGATTTCCTCATTAGCTAAGTGAAGCACTTTTACACACGTAATGCTCTTCAATTTAACTTGCAAACCTCTGGTATAAATATCACATTTGCATTACTGACAGTTCATCACTCTTACACTCTTATCACACTCGTTACACATCTGTGTTGCTACTTTTATAGAATCTAAACTGAGTTTTATTCATTGTAATCATAAATGAACCTGCTAAAATATTATAGTTGCTATTGCATATGAATATACAGTATATCAGGTGGAGCTAAGTCGGATTATGAATGAATGAAGTAATAACCCAAAACAACGGAAAATACTCTATTAATGCAGAATAACTAATAAATTCATCTTTTGTTTTCAAGTGGCCAAATTCTTCTTCAAAAAGTCTAGTGTTAAAATGCTGGCAACCTGAATCCAGTTTTAACTGTTTCGTTAGTGTGATTCTAAGCATGAGGAGGAAAACCACACAGGCGGTAAGAGGGAGCTGAAACCAGGAGGGTCACAGTACCTGAGGTTTATTATGTTGCTGTTGATCTACAGAAAAAAACTCCCCTTTTATTCAGCTTCTACTTCTTGAATCTCTCAGAATGCTAACAGGACGCTTCCTGCTCTGATTCTTTTAGAGAACACCTGGCTATATTTTCAAACCCCTAAGCACATGCAGTGTTCAAAAGCCAGTTGCTTAAATTGAAAATTTACAGTCACTGTACGTGATTGTTGCAAGATGAAGGAAACATATTTGTCCTCCAGGAAATGAGAAGGCATTCCAGGAGCTGACGTTGGCTCGTTTCCACGGGGTTTTGTCAAGGAACTCTTTATCTTATTGCTCGGTCCAGGAGACAAGCAGCTATCAGGGGTCAGCTGTGTGACACTCGGCTGCCTTGTGCCGAATACTGAGAAAACAAAGAGGCTCTTTCTGATGGCCTTCGTCCCCCTGTTACCATAACCAGCTGTTAGCTGCACCATTTTATCAAGACTTCATTTTGTGGTGAAAGCACTTCACCTCCTTGCCAGAAGCAGCACAGGCAACTCGGGCAGAAGAGAGTGACTGAGAGGCCAGTGCAGGAATCCCCTCATGTGTCCCACTGCTTCCTGCTCTCACCCAGCCGCACTTGTGCTGTTCAGAGCATGACGAGAATCTTTCATTCTTGCCTCATTGTCAGAAATGTTGCTGTGGAGCACAGTATTCCTGCAGGATGGATAGATAGATAGATAGATAGATAGATAGATAGATAGATAGATAGATAGATAGATAGATAGATAGATAGATAGATAGATAGATAGATAGATAGATAGATAGATTAAAATTTTATAGCAGCTAAGTTAAAGACAATAAAACAGAGTATAATACAAAAAGACAAAATACACAGGATTCCAGTTCATAATAAAAAATGAGAGGTAGATAAATAAAGAAATATGTAAATAAAAAATGTCCATGAAATAATGTCCATTTTATTCCGCAGACCTCACTGTCCACAGACTTCAGCAGCTGCCACTATGGATGTGTGATGTGTGATGTATCTGGATATCTGGATCCGGAAAAACACTTTTAAAGCTGGGGAAGGCATAAATATTTTATGTCAATGGGTCAAAAATTCCATAATCATCTTTCAGCATATTGTAATTCAATAGGTCTGAGAGCATCTGCAGAGCGTCTGCACCTCGCCCTCTTTTCAGACTTTACATTAACATGCATTTCCCCTAGGGGATAATCTATCTATCTATCTATCTATCTATCTATCTATCTATCTATCTATCTATCTAGTCCATGACGGGAGACTTTGGCCAATCACAGGTCTTTTCACAGAGAGAGAGAGAGTTCCTCTCGGCTGTTCTACATATGATGCACTTCCCTTCAGACATGTTTCAATACCTTCATTCATTTTCCTGTAATTTAAATGTGTCGTAGTGGTAGCTGAAAGCTGCTTGATCCAGCAGCTCACACAGCTGGGAGAGAGCGAGGCCACAATCTTTGAGCTGCATCAGTAAAAAATCAGACTTGTCTGGAGGGGAGCCATGAATCGAAAGCTACGCGAGTGTTCCTGTGGCATCCACCTGAGGAGGTGCATGCAGTGTCCAGCAGAACGTTGGTGCTAGGGTTGGTTGTTATCCGCCTGGAGAATATCATAGTTGGAATCAGACATCAGCTTAGCTTCCAACAACAAAAAACTGAAACAAGGTACGCGGAATATTTTCCATTTGCATTGATTTCACATCAAAATGACAGCTGACAGCTGACAACATCAAGATCACTGGCTGACAGAGGCCGTGGAAAAATCTGATGAACTGAAACAGTGACACTCCTCATTCAACTGATTGAGCTGGAAGCCGAAAAAGGAGGAGAGAGAGAGCGAGAAAGAGAGGGGGCTAAGCTTCATTACTTCATAGTAACAGAAACAACACATTTATTATTGATAACTTTCATAACTATCACACATGACCACGGGCCACAGGTTAAATACAACAGTCTGAATAATTAATGTAGTGTAACAGAAAGGTCAAACACTCACACACAGTCAACATACACTGAGCAATTATGAGAATCCTTGCGCACACTTTCATTTTACAGTTTTATAACACCTCAAAGCTACCTCACACAAAGTATACAATTTCCCATGTGAAACAGCTGATTCTTGCCACATGTTATTCCATAGATTTTCATTTTACTGTTTAAGTTTTCAACATATTACATAGACTTACTGTTATCATGATTCTGTTAGCTTTATTTCAGCTTTTAATTTAATTAGATTTAAATATCATGGTCAATGGCTCCCAATCTTAAAATTATTTATTTTTTTATCAGACTCCAAAAGTTTAAATAATTTAAATTGTATTTCCTGTATACACTCTATTGTTTTTTCTTTTTTTTTAAATAAATTTTATGGTTTTTTTATCCCTTCCCTTTTTCACATTTTGTTATGTTGCAGTCTGTTGCTTATGCTAAAATTGTTTAAATTCATTTTTTCACCCATCAATCTACATGCAATATCCCATAATGACAAAACAGACTTTCGCAAATGTATAAAAAAAGGAAACACTAAGATGTCACATAAGACTTTTATTCAATACGTAGTTGCCTCAAAGCCTAAAACCTTTTTATTGGCATATGCCTGCATACACTCAGTGAAATGGTCCATGATGACAAACACACTCATATCCCTTCCAGATGTTTCCAGATGTATGTGGTGTACAGAGACTAACTCAGGTGGGAACTATCACCATTGGCTTCTTTTGTTTAATGCAGCAGCACTGTTTGGTGACTGATGATCTTTGTTCATGAAGGGTCAGTCAGACCTCTTTCTAACCAAATCAAAGACTAAGTGGTCCCTGATGGAGATGCTTGACTGACATTTTTCTGTACTAAGAATATCTTCCTCAGAGACCATCCTCCAGACATATTTGACCTCTCTTTTGGACAGTTTGCACTTGGTCGGTTGCAGCTTCACTACATGGGTTTGAACGGCTCTTCTCAGCCCCTTCAAGTGGTCTGTGAATGTCTTTGCATAGCAGAGAATATCTTCAAGGTGAAGGATGCACAATTTGTTGTGTAGAGAGACAAGAAATTCCTCCATACTCCATACCAAGGCTGCCGGTGCAAGGGTGAGCCCAAGGGGCACCCATTTATACAGGCCCCATGGGGTGATAAAACCTGCAAGGTGCCGTGACCCATCAGCCATAAGGCCTTGGTGGTAGGCTTTTCCTTGGTCAAGGATCGAAAACCAGCGGCGCCCACACAGTTTCTCAATGAGGTATTGCACTCAAGGGAGTGGATGTTTATCAAGGATGGGCCTTGGTCTTTGATTGAAAAGCCCATAACCAATGCATTGCCAGAGCATACTGTCCATCTTGCAAATGCACACAACTGGTGCGGTGTAAGGTGATTTTGATTTGAGAATCTTCCCCCTAGCCATTAGATCCTTAATATATTCCTTGACCTCCTTGTACAGTTATTGAGGGACAAAATCATGCACTCGTATTGGACTGGTATCTTTTACAGCAATCAACATTTGTAATATCAACATCCAGTGCAAATGCTTTGGACTCCTCATACAGCATATCTGAGCCTCGTCCAAATGACTTAATTCATTCGGGTACCATAGGTTGGTAGCATCCCGAGTATCCATCATAAGAAGGAGGGAGTAGGTAAGTAGGAGCATCAACCGGGCCAAAAAGGAGACTCTAATACACCTGTCTGCATAATTTCTTGCTATGTCCTTAAGATGTCTTTGAGATAAAACAACCTTGTTAGCTGTGGGGTTACCTGTTTGGATTTTGAGGTTCTGTTCTGTTGGAACGGTCAAAATTATGTAGCATTAACGCCATATTTTAGAATTTACTCTCGTTGAAATGGGGCACCAGTCCTCTGGGAGGACAACAATGAATTACTTCATTGCCAAATTTATCAATCTCATATCGGAAGCCATGACTTCTCGATTCAATGGATCTCCAGTCTCTACGTCAAAAGAATACAACAGGACGACAACTGGGTGTAAATAAAGGAGTTTATTAACTAAACTACTATCTACAGAGTAAATGCAAGGTGTAATAATCATAAAGATGAAAATAATAATGAAATGAGCAGTGTGATGAGTTGGCAATAGTGGGAGAGAATATGTTATGGTTATACACTATGGCTATACAGCTAATGATACTACATCTACAAATTAGGTTTGATGATTAAATATTGCTATATTTCGACATCAACCCAGTCATGAGCCGTGAGGACCGGCCTACTGTGAGTTGCGCTGTAGCTGAAGACCCTCGGCTGGAACCCAGGTGGCTGTGGTTGCCGTGGTAACACCGGAGACACGGAATTCTCCTGGAGGCCGTGTCCCGGACGGATTCTGCCGGTGTCTCAGCGGTTCAGCTCTGGTGGAGTTTGCCAGGAGACTCTCTGTCTCGGGAACTCTTGATTTCTGCTCGGCTTCTCTGCAGGAGGTCGTGCAGATGTTATCTGCTGGCGTCTCTTGAGGGTTGATGCGAAATAAACTCTAATGCTCTTCACTTTGGTTGGATAACTTTAGAGGAGACTGGCGTTGACCAGATAACTCTAAAGTTGTCAAAATCTTCAAAAGGGAAAACTTGATGATGATTAAAAGTTACAAAATTACTCTGAGGCACTTCTGTTGTTTTTGGTTCAGTTGATCTTGACTTGGCTTATATAAATAAAAGATCGTGCATGTAGACAAAAATTATGCTACTTGGAGCTTGTGGCGAAGAAAAATAAAAGACGCGAAAAGTGCAAAAATGACTAAGAGCCATGAGTTTGTGGCTAGCAGCTTAGAGCTAAGAGTATCCATGGCTACAGAGCCGGGCTTTGAGCCGAGCTTTGAGCCGGGACTCTGAGCTTTGAGCAAAGTTCTCAGCTTGTAGTTTCTGCATCGTTTTCTAGCTTCAGCTTTTCAGCCTCTAGCTTTTAACTTCGTTTCTTGCATCTTCTTCCTTCTTAGCATCCCGCCAAGTTTCTAACTTTTTCGCGTTTCTAACATTTCTGACCTCTTCTCGCCTTTTTCTGTCTTCTCTGAACATGTGTGAATTGTTCACGACTGTTTTATCCCCTGGGGGCTGGCGCATGTTTCAGGGGCGTCACCTTCTCCTGTGTTTCCAATTGGACAATAGAGTAATTTTCCATTGAATTTTGGAATAATTTAATTCTAGAGTTTACTTATAAACTCACACATCCGTCTTCCACCATGACCACAAAACATTAAATGAAATAACATATAAAACTACTTGCACTAATAATGGCAGAGAGGAGTAATAGAAGTGTTGATTTCATATTACATCCTTCAAACCTGGTATTAATCATGATACAAGTGGTTAACTGATCAAACAACAATATAAACATTTCCCAAAGCTAATAGTCTATAAATGTGGATTACACAGCAGTTCTTCGACTGTAATAATAATAATATGGACATTCTGGATGTCATGTAGTGTGTTACCTTGTGTGAAGGATGCTGACAGTACGGTCACATGAAGGACATTGTCTAAAATCTACATGATAAATTTCAAACATTCTATAGGATAGAAGTTTGGGATTAAACTATTGCATAGGAACATGTCATGAGTTACAGGACAGTTAGATATTTAATTTTACATTCATCCTTTGATCTGTGTCTGTGAAGAGAGTTCTGCTGGTCACTACCAAGGATTGGAATGTGGGTTGTAGTTTATGACTCTTATCTAGAGAGGGACAGAGGAAGGGAGGTTGGTGTGTGTGCATGTGTGTGTGTGTGTGTGCATGTGTGTGTGTGTGTGCATGTGTGTGTGTGTGTGTGTGTGTATGTGTTCATGCATGGCACAGAGAGGCCAGGATTCACACCTTAATATTAATCAGTCCTTTTGGTGTTACTTTTCTATATAAGAAACAATCAAATATCATTAGACAAAGTCTTATTGTTACAAACTGGAGATTTTGCCTATATTCTCCAGTTACCTGGTGTCCATTGGTTGATCCTCTGGAGCTGACCCTTTGACCTTTGGTCTGGTTCTGTGTCTCTCTGACATGCTAACAGCATGGACTGTTTGTGGGAGAAGGATCCTTTGTCTCTGTTTCCTATCAATCTGATAGTTTGATGGTGGAAAGAGTCACAAAGTGTCAATTGTGGGTCTGTAACTCTGCATGTCCTTATAATGAACTTCCTTAATGGCTTGTGACTGATGCCAGGCCAGGTGTGTCCGCTACAATTAGTTGGGACATTACACTTTATGTTGGCTATTGGCATGATGATATTGTGTGTGCCAACCTCTACGAAGGCTTGCTCACTATCAAGGACTGCTCTTGGGTGAAGCTTCCCATGGCATTTCCATTGCTGCCTTGAGAAGTGTTGTGGAGGTGAGTAGGCACATGGAGAGAGAGAGAGAGAGAGACATAGGCAGAGGATCTGGCAATGAGCTGATGGAAATGGTTGGTTTAATTACTGGAATAGGAGATCAGGAAATGGGTGAAGTTGGATCTAGGAATGGTAAATGGACTGCACTTATATAGCACTTTTTTATTCTTATCAATCAGTCTAAGTACTTTGAGTGTACTACTACAATGGAAGCCAGTTTCATACAGCACCTTTCACTACAGATATAACACTTTTCACACATACATCAGGGGCGAATTGGAGTAGTATCTTGCCCAAGGACACTTTGAAATGACTGGAGGAGCCAGGGATTGAACCATCAATCTACCTCCTGAGCCGCCAGGGACAGAAACCAAAGTCTGTGGACATCTGGTGGGTGAATGGACAGTGACAGGCAGAGACTGGGCTGAAACATGAATAGTAGCAGGACAGGTAGGTCCCCAGGAGGGAACGAGAGAGCCCAACGAAGAATTGTGGGAAGTTCAGTTTCCTTGACGGTAACCTTCCACTAACTTAAAGCATGAAGTTGCAAAGCACAGAAAGTGAGAATTTTAAAATGATATCATTGTAATTCAGGTTTTTGCAGAATTCTCTGATGTTGACATTATTGTCTAGAGATGGGTTTACGTTTTTGTATCCAATATCTTTGTATTGTAAGGTGTAATGAACACAGTAGGCTCTAGGTGCTACAAGTGGTCTTAGTCCTGATGAATTTTACATGAACTGGAACTAGTACATTAGCAAGCATCTCCCTTGTTTGGTTCTTTTGACTATCCTATCCCAAGTGTGATCCATAATAGCCTTACACTGAAGTACGCTACATTCAGTACTGATATATTCCTATTGCATTAACTGGTTTCAAAATAGACCACAGGAACCTTCTGAATAGGGACCAAAGCAAGCTGAATGGCTCAAATCCATGAAAGAAGACAGCTTCAATACAGTGTGGAAGAAGTTGCTTAACTTTTCTATTCCAGTAGAACCAATTCAAACTTGCCTTTGTTCATGCACAAACTGTAAAAGCACAGAGCAAACACAGAAAACAGCATGACAGTTTCAAGTGGTGGATGCTCAAATCTGACCAAGCTTCCTGATTCAAATTGAATTACTCATCAGCTATTTACGGTTCATTTGGAGGGCCAATGTCTCACAAGTGACTGTGGTTAAAAAATAGAAACATTTCTTTCCTCTTTCATTCTAATCTTTGTTCACATTGAGTGCTCTTGATGTTTTCTTTCCTCCTCCTTTTAGCAAATACTAATTGCTCTCATCGCAATTGTGATTAGTTCTTTTCAGTAGTTGCAGTTTTCATGCATTCCAGTTTATCTTTCCATCTTCATCAGGGAAGCATGATGAGTGACTTTCAGGGGTAAAGCATCACATTGTTTCATTCCAGCAACTCATTTCCCTAAAGACATATTTCATTTATGACATTTGAAACTTACTGGCAGGCAGGAGGACTGCATTGGTTGTGGACTGACTCAAAAACTGAGAAGCAGTTCATGACAAAAGTGCCCAAAATTAGCTGAAGAGTCAGTATATATCTTCTGTGAATTATAATAAAATGAGTTAAAAATGAAACACACGAAAATTACAAGAATATTCAATATCATTCAAAAAATCATCAGTATTTGTTTTACTGTCCGATGCAAAATGGTAAAGGAAACTATTTTTATTTTATTGCTATGTAAATCTTTTTAAATGGACTGATTTTGCTCAGATAAACATATTAAAATTAAAAATTGTGGAAGTACCCATTCATTTACTCAAGTTTGTACTTAAACACAGAGGTTACATTTTATGCTATTTGATTTTTTCTTTTACAACACTATTTTTTTTAAAATTGAAAATACTTTTACTATTTCATTTGCAGATTAAGTTTTTAAATAAGTTAGACATTTACTGTATGATCAATATTCAACATGAAAAATATGATTAGAAAATATTATTATATTATTATTATTATTTTATGTCAGTCATCTCCAGTTTGCACATACTGCCAAACTCCCTCTTCAGGTCTTTGATCACAGCCTTGCAGATCTGCTCAATGTCCAACGTCCAGGCAGAAACCTTCACTCACAGTGAGTCCCTGCAGCATTTGGTTTACCTGGTGTTCGGTGTAGGTGATCAAATCCTTCTTCGTCAGGACGTCCAGAACGTGGCACTTGGTGCAGCAGTCTCACTGTCAGAATGCTGACAAAATACCCGGATTTTGTTGACAGCTGTGGTCTCACAGCTAGAGGCGAGAGAATCACCATAATCTGAGTTTTTCTCTGCTGGTGTTATGGTGATATGAGAGAGAGAGAGAGAGAGAGAGAGAGAGAGAGAGAGAGAGTGGTTTCCCTCCTCTGGGATTGATGACTCTAGTGTGTCTTCTGTCTTGGCCGTGGCTTCACAGCCGGAGGCAGTAGAATCAGACTCAGTGTTTGTTCTTGGTAGCTCTATATTCTCTAAATGAATCATTCAAAGAATGAATCATTACAAGGCCTGGCAAGGAAATTAAACCATGGACACTATCCTTTGTCGTTGCCCCCTCCATGTTCAGAGTGGAGGCCCCCGCCGGAGCACTAACTTTGGCGCCCAAGGACGAGGGTCCTGCCGGTGCAGCCCCCAGTGCTGTGCTGTCCAGGCACAATGGCTTTGACCATCGCTGCCGGCACACTGGGACCATTTCCCTGACACAGGTGCCTGGAGAACGTTTCAGTTTTACGGATAGGGTTAACAACCCGAAAACAAGAGAGTCAAGGCTTCTTGGTTAATTTCTGGTTCTTGAATCGCATTCTTCAGTGGTCTGAGATATGAAAGGAGAAGTGTCTGGTGGGACGTGTAGTAGACTTTTCCTCAACTGGGAAACTTAATAATAATGATTTGGTGAAATCCTGTGATTTTTATTGAACAGACACTATTTTTAATGTAAGTTATCCCACCTTGTCAATGGTCATATAGTTTTGTAATTAATGTTAAAGAACAGGCCTGCCTTAAATCTTGGTTATAAGTAGATATTCTGCTCTGCTCTTTTTTTTTAAAGCTGAAAAATCAGTCTCTAAAATGTCTTTGCTGTGGGAATAACAGTTTTTATTTAAAAATACTATGACTTTTCAGATATTTGTGCTGTGTTGACTTCATGGTTTTCTACCTCTGTTATATCTATTGAGCCTATTGTTTTTCATTGGGTTCCGCTAATGGAAACAGGCTCCTTGATGTTAGCTACAATAAAATCAAACGTGTGAAAAGGCAATTACTCACAACAAGGTCAACACACGTTTTGTTGATGCTCAAAGTAACGTGGAGTCTGTGCTGACTGAAGAGTTTTTGTATTCAGCAGACTGAGGCAAGGTTGGACTAGCTGTTACTCATACAATACAATCTGTGAAATAATTTGCATTCCCTGATTTTTATTTCAAATGTTGATCATTATCTCCACA
>NW_019524912.1:179996-180597 GCF_002814215.2 Seriola lalandi dorsalis
AGAAATAAAACAAGATCATTTTATCTGCTGCAAACATTTAGAAACTAAATTTAAAACATTACATTACATGAATGTTCTTGTAGTATTTGTGTAGAAACTTACTTCCAACATCCAGTCTGGTTCCTCCACCAAACGTCCACCACAGTGATACAAAGTCATTGAGCCGTCGTACAAAAACCTCTCACTGTAGAGACACGGCTCTCTGACTTTGTCACACTGAACTACATCTACAAATCCTGAAGCTTTACCATAAAAATTTGGAAATAATGATTTATCGTCAGTATTTGCTAATCATGAAAATTTGTTTTTAGTATTTCTGTTTCTATCAATTTGTGTTTTTGTCTCTTCCTAAAAAATTAAAATTAAAAAAAAAACTCTAAATTAACATGGAAAGGCGATACTTTTCCTTTCTTGTTGAATTTAAAGGGAATAAAAAGAGAAATAGCTTCTAAAATAAAACAGTTCATAAATATTTGACTTACTTCCAACATCCAGTCTGGTTCCTCCACCAAACGTGTACCACAGTGATACAAAGTCATTGAGCCGTCGTACAAAAACCTCTCACTGTAGAGACACGGCTCTCTGACTTTGAAACAAACAC